>NC_081181.1:99720092-99942223 GCF_029867415.1 Vicia villosa | reverse complement strand
GAGAGAGAGAGAGAGAGAGAATGGGTGATGCACTGACAGTGTAAAAAAGTTTTACACTGTCAACCAATCACGACCATGAATCAGGACAAGTTAGACTGTAATTTTAAAAAAATTTATATGACATGGCAAAACGATCTGTCTCTATTGGATGACAGTGTAAAACTTTTTTACACTGTCAGTGCACTACCTTTAACCTCATATATATATATATATATATATATATATATATATATATAATATTTTTGTTTTGGTGATCATAAAATAATTATGAATTGTTTATATAGCATATAAGTATAATATTATTTAACTCATATTGTTTATGTAAGTTTGTCTAGTATTTTTTACTCATAAATATTTGTCTTATTGATTTCTATATTAGTAACATAAATAATTGTAAAAAATAACACATTTTTCCCGTGCTACATTTAAATAAATTTATTTTTAAACTTTAAAAGAAGAGAAAAACTCTTTGATAGGGGTAATAATGACCGTTTGTTACAAATGATAAATTCTAATAATATAAAAAATATTGAAAATTACTATTTTAATTTCAACATTATCTAAATTCCAATTATATCTTTGACTTTTATCTATATTTTCCTTTTGTAATTTTATTAAAATTTACTTTTCTTAAGTTTGATAATTTTCCCTAAATTTTTTTGAATTGATATTTCTTTAAATAAATTTTAGCTTTGTCTTTTTGTGATCATTTTAAAGATACAATCCTCATTGTAACAATTAATAATAAGAAAATCAATCATCAAATTTTGTATTTTGTTATAGTTTAACATATTTTAATACTTATTAAATTTTATTTGTTGTCACTTACATTCTAATTATTTTATTTAGATTTTATGCAATATTTACGATGAAGATTGATTTTTCTAAATAGAGTTACATTTAGTTTTTACAAGATTTTACAATTAACTTTTGCAAAGGACAACTTTTATCTATTATTATCCATTTTTCATTCTAAAAAAATACAACCTCATATCTCATTATTCTCTCTAAACTCTCTAAATATTTTTCCTCTCAATCTTAATGTTTAGAAACATTAAAAAAAATAATTACATTTAAAAATTATATACAAAACATAAAAAATATATACAACAAGTTGTGAAACATAAGAGAGAGAAATTAATAAATAAAAAAAGAACTAAAAAAGATATTAAAACTTATCGATATTTTTAAATTTTTTTTTTCATCTTCTCCATATATCTACAACCTTTAAAAAAAATTAAAAGAAATTAATAAGATGGAATAAATATGAGTTTTGTCATGAACTACATATATGATAAAAGACAATCTATATTATAGACGAATGATAATATATGTATAGATCTACAATCCAAAAAAATATAAAGAAAAATGTTAAAACTTACCGTTATAAATGTTGTTCCACTTTTTTCATCTTTTTTATAGATCTATTACCTGTAAAAAAAAAAAGAAGTGAAAAGAATGTTAAAAAACATGAAAAAAAAGAAGAAGAGTTTTTTCATAAATTAAAAAAATGGTAACCAATGGTTACATGTCTACAACTTAAAAAAAAAACGATTAAAACTTACACTTTTATACTTTTAATTTATCTATGTTGTTTAAGTTTTGCCATCTTAGATCTATAACCTGAAAAACCAAAAGAAGTGAAAAAGATGAAAAAAATATGTGTTAGGTCATGAACTTCAAAAATGACAAAAGTAGATCTATATTATTCAAAATAAATAAGTATAGATCTACAACCTAAAAAACAAAAAACGTTAAAACTTACATTTTTCATATTGTTTCAAGTTAGTTTGTGCCTTCGTATAAATCTATAATTTGGAAAACATAAAGGAAAAATAGAAATTAATTCTAACTATGTAAAAAATTGGTGAAGATAAAGTGATGACTATAAATGAATGAGATAATAAGAAAAAATAAATAGAGAGGAATGTGAGAGATGTAACAGGAAAGAGAAAGAAGAGAGAAAGAAAAATGGTTGGGGAAAAGAGAGAGCTGTTGTACCCCAATTTTGACACTGAGATCCCACCTCATTTTTCATTAAGCACCAAGAGTGTGATCATCATTATCATTATACATAATCATTCATGCATCATTTACTAACCAAAAATATACAAAAAGATTGTGTTTGCTTGTTGTTTGTTTCACAAGGTAGGTGACTGACCAAGAGGCTTAGGAAAATTAGGGTTTTGAGACTCACAAAGGATCTCAAGATTTCTTATATGCTCAAGTGATTCCCGTCATCAATATCCAAGCCCAAGTATGGTCATATTCAAGATCAACAACTTTCAAATTCATCTGGTACACAATTAGGGTTTTTGACCTAATTCTCTAGAGAGTTGACTTTTGATCAAATCATGGTTCCATGGCTCGAATCATGATTCAAGGATATCCAATGCCTCGTTATAATCCACCAATAACATCCATTTGGCTAGAAGAACTTGATTCTAGATATCAATTCATCTAGAAAAAGTCAACTGTTCAAGATCGCCTATGACTTTTGAGGAATTTGGTCAATCATGGACTTTTGAAGATCAAAATCATGAATATATGATTATTGAATTCATTTTGTTAAGAAAAATCAATAAAATCAATCAAGAATAAAAAATTCAACAATTAGGGTTATGGCTTTTTCATGAAGAAATACATGTTTTTTACTCAACTTTAAAGGCCATAACTTCCTCAATACTTGGCCAAATTTTGTGCTCCAAAGCCTCATATGAAGAAAAAGTCAAAATCTACCATTTTAGCAATGTGAGCATTTTCCCAAGAAGCCATGAAGTTACCTACTTTTTCTCTAACACTTAGGGAACTTTCCAAAACTGTTTTGAACTCTAAAAGTAAGTGACTTTGAGGCCACGTTTCATCATGATCCTTTGAGAATTTGAGAAAACACCAAACATGAAAGTTGTAGAGGATGCTTAGGGATTTCCAAAAAGTACTAGAATTCCTCTATAGCATTTGTGAGCTGCAAAATTTGAAGAGATGAAGTTGGTGCATCAAAGTTGTTTCAAGGTTCATGTTCATTTCCAAAGTTATGCACAAACCAAAGTGAATCCAAACAAAATTTGCAAATCCTTGCTAAAATCCACCTAAATGTCATTGTTTAGTTCCAAATATCACCATGATCAGAAGTTTACACAAATACTTTGAGCTTTACACAAGGATTAGAACCATTATTCACCAAACTTTTGCATTTCAAGCATAAAGGCTTGACTTCCATTTTGGAAAATTAAACTTTAATCACAAAGTCCACTCTTTGAGCTCCCCAACTTGTTTCTTATGATCACACTTCAACCCAAAGCAAGAATCAATACCTAAAATTTTAAAAAGCTCCCCTATTATCCATGAATCAAGCTTTGCTAGACATTGGAACTATGCTTTTCAAAGATAACTTCACCATTAAGAAAAGCTTGAATATATTGTTCAGAAGTTCCCTCCACAATCCTCTATAAATAGATACCTTAAAAACATCATTTAACACACCTCAATACACCAAAAATACACTCAAAACCTCTCCCAAACCTCTACAATTCAGAATTAGAATTTTGAAAGTTCCATTGAAGCTCAAAATCCAATTCTTTGAATTTCACTGTCCTTGCAATTTCTCTGCAAGCTAACCATCCATACACCTCATATACATCATATTGAAGTGATCCAAACACTTGTTGTACTTCTGTAAACCCAAAATCATCATCTCCATCTTCACTTGGAGCTAGCTGCAGTTGAGGTTGAGTATGGAGTTCTAGAAGGATTCAATCCGTTCTAAGCACATCAACACATCCCTTGAAGGTCAAGGAAGACTTTTGGATTATCAAATTCATTCTATAACACCTCCAACAGAGGATTCGATTTCTCTCTTTGAAGGTAAGTGTCTCTTTTCCAAACTTTATAATGCATGCATTCTAAATGTTCAAATGAGTTACCAATATGTTTCTACACATATATGGATTGTTTTCCCTCAATCAATTGAGTCATATCATTCGTATCCAGAATTTCATGTTGAATTATACAAAACTAGGGTTTATCTGTTCATACGAAATTTACTGCTCTACACTGAAAATAAATAAAATTAAAAAGAGCCATTTGATTCCTTATCAAAATTTGAACATCTTTCATGTTTACATCATCGCATTTGGTTGAGAAACAAAGAAGTTAGAAATTTGAAATTGATGATGATGATGATGAACATGGTCGTGGCGCCATTTTTCAAAACTCTAGGAAATGTTTTAATATGTATTTAATTGGATGTGTAAAAATGAACGGATGTATTGCCACTCCAGTGATTCAACGGTGCGCCTTAAGTCTCTCAGTGTCTCTCAGGTCTGGGGTTCGAATCCCCCTCGCCCCATACCTTTTGGTTTTATTTTTTTTAACACTTGTTTTGATATTTTAGTTATTGAATGTATTATTTAAAAAAGTTAGCGCGTTAGCTCAGTGGTTAATGTTTTAAACAATGAGGTAGAGGGCGTGATTTCAACACTCTTGGAGGCAAAAGCCAACTTTTTATCACTTGTTTTTTTAGCTTATTTCACCAACTTTGATATTTTATTTAAAATAACAAATCAACTTATTTTTATTTGAATTTTTATACACTCCCTAATCTAAGTTTATTGGATCAACGTTTAATCAATTCAAAAATGGTATTTTTAATACCTTTAAAAAACTCTTTTCTTCAAAATGATTACAAGTGATATTTCACCAATTGTTTTGTTTATATTTGTGAACCAATTAGGGTTAGGGTAAGCTTACATTGAAAATGTTAACATGATCCCTTAGTTGATTCCCCTAGGGTTTTGTTTAAACTTTAAAATAAAATGATTATGTTAATGTACATAACTAAACCCTAATCTAAGATCCTTTGATATTTTGATCTTAAATGCAATACCATGTTGATATTAACTTGATTGCTATGATCCCCCCTTGCTTATCCACTTGTACATATGCTTGTTGATTTACATCTTTGTACATTTATGTTTTGGTTATGTTATTATCTTTGTGTGTGTGTGTGTGTGTATATATATATATATATATATATATATATATATATATATATATATATATATATATATATATATATATATATATATATATATATATATATATATATATAGTTTACTAATCCCACATGCATGAGATATTTATCCATCCATCATCACATCATATTCATACATACATGATATGATCTTGAAGTATGTCATATCTTTTATTCATCAACCTTTTATCCTTGAGTTTATTTACATTGATATCTTTGTTTATACTTACCTTTTGTATCCATGATACACATAACATGTCTCATACACCACTTGAGATACTCACCTTTAAATGCTTGCTTGAGATATTTAATTCCTAACTGGTGCTAAAAATCCAAAGGAATGAGAATAGTATTGACAAAAATTGTCAAGGTACTCACTCTCTTTTCCAACTCTTTTACTTTGTGCTTAATATTGTTAAAGCTTAGCACTTTCTCCCTGTTTCAAAAATGGTTTTGTATTGTTAAAACTCAACCTTTTTAAAACTCAGGATCTTGGTTTTGTATTGTTAAATCTCAACCATCACTGTTTTAAATCACTCTTACCTTGTATTGTTAAAGCTTAATATTTTAAAAACCCATTGAGTATTGTTAAAGCTCAATACCCAAAAAGATTTTGTGGCTCTTTTTATTTTCCGGGTGTTGCACCCCAAAATTTGCCCACATATTTATTTCTATCTGGCTTAGGCTTCACATTCATTTGCATATCTCCATTAGGACATTAACGTACATAACCCATGCATCATTAATCAATAAACTTGGCACGGGATCAAGGATCTTGTAGGGTTAGGGTTTCATTGATACTTTGAGACTTCTTATCTTCAAGGTGTTTATATCAATCAAGTCGGAGCTGAGGTTTCTAAGGTCTTTTTCAGTTGAAGTTATAGAACTGGGGTTTATTTCCCTATGAATGAGTTTGGTCTTATAATCATCATGGGCTGCTTCTCAACACTTGAGCTATTAATGACTTAATCACACATTCCACGCTTAGTCCTCTTTTGCTACTCATGGAACAAGACTTTTGAATCAATATCTCAACATGTAGCGATAATTATGGCGTTAAGTTTTGTGTGGTGCTTGCTTGGGATAAGTCATCTTGGTTCAACTATTGTTTGCTTGAATTTCTTAATAAAGAGTGTAGAAGAAATATTATAAAAGTGAAGGTTGACTTTTGTTGACCAATTCACTTCGGCTTCCTCATTGGAATTTGACCGTTACTACATCAATTTTCAGGAATTCATTCAAATAGATATAAGAAAAGTTACATGTTATTGAATTGAAATCCAAAATCAAAGGAAAGGAATACTTTGAAGTTCAAATTTCATCAAAAGTCAACATTTCATTGCTCAAAGCTCACATTACATTTCCAAGGTCCGTGAAACAATACAAAAAGAAGTCATTACAACAATGCAATTCCATTACAAAGAGAGTATAAAGAAAGCTACACACAAAAAAAAAACATATACATGTCTCATTGGTTGACCCTTTGACCTCTGTCCAAACAAGAAAAACCTAAGTTTCTAACTATCCTTATACTAATTCTGACAATTCCGCTCTATTTTCATCGTTTGCCAATAGGTCCTCATGCTAAACTCCTTGTACCAAGCCTGCAGCCACTTTCTCCATCTTCATTTGTTGAAAACCTGTCAAAAAGAAAACCAATGAGGAAACATAGTCCAATACTTGCATCTCATGAATAAGCCTTCAAACTATGTCCAAACCTCCTGCCAATTTCCTAAGCCTGCCAAGAGGAAAATAAACAAAAAAAAAAAGCTATGGCATTTGAATCAATTCCACATATCTTATCCCTAACATATACCAAAATCATGTACATTGCTAATACAAAACCCTGCAGCTTTTCTACCAGCCAAACAATATCAAACCCATAACACATCATACACAGCCACTAACAGTTCCATTCAAATCAATTAGAATCCGAATCAGAACCACAAAAATAAATTAACAGCAACATTTGAAATACACATTCAACATTACTCATCTCCATTTAGTTTGTTCAAATTCAGAAGAAAAAAACTAACTCTCCAAACTGACAGTTAGCACATAACTTTCGACAGGATCCAGCATTTCCTAACCAACTAAACCAATCCCTAACAGAATTTTCTTCTAACTTCTAACAGTTTTTTTTACTAACTCAGTTACACAACTACTCTCAACTATCCTAACTGTCAAACCATTTTTTTTTATATATATTTTTCCAACCTTCAAACAGAATCCAATAACAAAAAAACAGTTTGTTACTAAACCTTTCCTAACAACTAACAACCTTCTAACCACCTATAACCACCCCTAACAGAATCGGTTACTACATATAACTAACCCTAACAGCTTGTTATCGAGGTAACTGAATCAACAGAGAAAATCAGAAAACAGAAAGTTAACAGCATCTATAACAGATTAAACAGAGAAAGGAGAGTAAAAAAAAGGCTAACCTGGAATCATAGAACTTTTCCTCAACCTCTATATATCATCAGCTCTCCACCATATTTTGGGGACTCTTCACTCATTCCACTCATCTTCTTCATATCTTCATCACTTTAACCTCATGATTCTTCATCATCATCCTCTCACTCTCTGAATTCAACCACCACAAACAACTCTTCATCAATTCTCCATCAAAAAACTCCAGAAAATCCATATTCTTGAATCTTCACCATCTTCAATCTCAGTTCATCATCACCTTCATCAACAACACATCTGGATCTTCATTCATCCACCACCATAACTTTCTGAACCTTCTTCTTCGACCTCCATTCAACCTTCAATATTTGGATTCGCTTCACGATAACTCAGAAAAGCATTCATCAAATCACTGATAACGCACCTTCAACCTCAAGATCCTCGGTCACCAACCTTCAGCAAATCTGCAATAACCAACTTCATCAGTGCCTTCGCATCACAACAACAAAACGTCATTCAAAAGAACAACAACAACACCAGGTGAAGGTTCGAATCGGGAAAGATAACGAAAAGAGAAATGGAAGAGTTCGAGAGTGAAAGCACGCACCTGAAGATTCTGAATCATAAACTCTAGCCGCCATCGCCGTGCTCATCACGGTGGCGAAGAAAGTCTTTCATCGAAGAAGATCGTTGCGGTTCTTCCGAGATCATGAGAGTGAGAGCGAATCGAAAAAGTTGAATAACAGATATGAGATTGTTGAGAAGGGAGATCGAAAGCGACGGAAACGAGAGGATGAGATCAGAGGTTGAGGCGTTTTCTTCCGATCACGACGGTGAACTGAAAGATTTCGCCGAAGCGGGTTGATTTTCGCCACCGTCGCAGTCCGTGGGAGAGGAAGAGAGTTTCTTCATATGAACCCCAATGGTCACAAGGTTTTTACCCTAATCCCTCTTTCTATTTCTTTTTTTATTAATTAAGTTTGTTAATTGAAATTAGTATAAAGTCTGGAATTAACAAAATCGTTGACAAAAATCTGGAATTGGATTAAAGATCTTGGGCTACCGAATCGCTTCCATACCCCCATAGGCCCGTAGCACACTTTTTGGTATCATAAAATCTGTACAAAAAATCATCTTTGGGCCAAAACGCCATTGTTGCTGGCCGCACCCCATTTTAGCCCACGCACCTCCTTCATTCTTAGACACCATAACAAAATCCTGTTGGGCCCTGCGCCCAATTTACTGATTGCACTAACATCTTTAGTTTTCACCCCCTGACCATATATTTTTCTTATTAGAATTTAGAATTTTTGATATAGTTTTTTTTAGATAATAAAAAGTATAAAAATCATTATTTTTTCATTAGATTTTTAGATAATAATAACATTTAGAATCATAATTTTTGATTGATTTTTAGGTAATAAAAATGACATAGAAAACAATAAAATTGTTAGTTTTAGGGTTAATAGATTTCTAACAATTTAGGCTTGAATTAGAATTTTCTTAACACATAAAAGGCTCATAAAAATAGTAGTATTTTTAGTTAATTTTTGTACTAATGCTTGAATTGTTTTTGTATCACTTTCATGTTATGTTTGTATAATCGTTGTGTGATTTTGTTACTCGCTTTTGGCCATATTTTTGGCCTATCTTGTTTATACCATTTCAATGCTGCTTTTAGAATTTAGTCACCATGTTAACTTTAGAATTAGACTTAGAATAACACTTAGATTAGAGAATAGGTTAGTCTCCTTTGTTCATTTCTTTTCTTTTTCAACATTAAAAAACTTAATAATTACTGATAAGGATCATACCGTTTTGTTTTTTTTCTTTTTGTGGTAGGAAAGAAATGATTGGGGCGTAGGCCCCGATGTATGTTCTTTCCTACTTAGCGGAAGAGAAATGATTGAGGCGTAGGCCTCGGTGTATTTCTTAACCGCTATTTAGAGAATCGATTGTGGCGTAGGCCTCGATGTGCATTCTCTAAATATTCAAAAAAAAACTGTATTTTATTTAGAGAATCGATTGTGGCGTAGGCCTCGATGTGCATTCTTTAAATGTTCAAAAGGCTTTTACTGGTATGATCTGAATCACAAATAAATTCCCTTAAAAAACACCAACCAAAAATACTCAAAATGCTTAATAAAAGGCTCCGACTTAAAACCAAGTAAGGAAGTGATGCGAAGCCTTGTAGTGGGTTTTGTCATCATGGAATTACAATAAAAGACACAAACCCAAGTTCATTTTCTTTTGCCTTGTTAGGCACCTAAGAACAAGTTAAGTCCTTTCCAAAAATAGGCGTATAAGTCTCCAAAGGTCGAGCATCGTGGATTGTGACCTTAACCGCTGTTCAACTAAAAAACACAAAACAAATGGAAACTATGGAGCCGAACTACGGTCGCTCTGATTCCTTGTAAGGGATACGTAGGCATTGGGTCGCGGGGCCTAAGCGAGCACACTTGTAAATAATTCCTTCTTTTCCCCGTATTTCTTTTGCATTCATTCGCATTTAGGCTTATACATTAGACACCCTTTAGATAGAAACAAACATAGGTGGATACCATCGAGTACGATGGGCGTGAGGGGTGCTAACACCTTCCCCTTGCGTAACCGACTCCCGTGCCCTGTTCTCTGGTCGAAAGACCTTGTTCCTATTCTGAGTTAGGTTTTCTGGTATTCCTTTCCCTTATGGGATAAATATATTAGTGGCGACTCTGATTCCATTTTTCGCGGGTAGCGACACCGGGAACTACAAATGCTCTGATTTCCCTATTACACTTAAGGGGTATGTAGGCACAAGAAGTGATGATGTCTTGCCGAACACACTTTTAAATTTTTTTTCACCCTCCCACTTTATTTAAACAAAAAACACATAAACATTTTATAATAAACAAATATACATACATATATATATATATATATATATATATATATATATATATATATATATATATATATATATATATATATATATATATATATATATATATATATATATATATATATATTTCAAAGAGGTTCTTACGGAGTACCGTAGATGTGTGGGGTGTTAATACCTTCCCCTTGCATAACCAACCCCCGAACCTAAGATCTCCAATAAGTGTATTTGTTTTGATTTTAAAAACTTCTTTGGGTTTTATTTTGTTCTTTTCCCCGTTTTCTTTGAAAACAATAAAGCGCAGTAACGACTCTACTAAAATGTCTGAGCTAAGTCAATCATTGATTTTAGTTTCAATTTTTCACCGCTACAAGAGCGTGAGAAAAAAAGAAAGCGTTGGAGTAAAGATGAAAAAAATGGTTGAAGTTTAATAGATGATAAAACAGTTGCATAGTAATAATGAAAAAAATTTGGAAAAAAAAAACCGTCGTAAAATATGTGAAAGAATTGGAATTGAAAAGATTTAGAATAACAAATATGTAATTGAATTTTCCAAACATATTATGATTTGTGAGGCCAACCACGTGGCTTAATGGAAAAGAGAAGAACATATTTTAGATTTTTAAAAAAAGAATCTTTTAAGTTTTGATGGGGTAAGATTATTTTAAAAAAAAAAAAGACCAATTACATATATATTTCTTGGGACGGTTTCACAAGACTCAAAATTAAATTCAACTCCAATTTTTATCCAATTTTTAAACATTCATATGATTAGAAAAAAGTTACGTGTTTACTCAGATGATAGTTTATAGGAAAAAAAGATACGCACTGACAGTGTAAAATAGTTTTACACTGTCAACCAATGACGATCATGAATCAGGACAAGTCATACTGAAAATTTAAAAAAACTTGTATGACATAGCAAAACGTTATATTCTAATTGGATGACAGTGTAAAACTTTTTTACACTGTCAGTGCATAACCATTAAACTCTAGTTTATATTAGTCATCAACAAGAATGCTAACAATTATTGTATTTCCAATAATTGATCTTGAAACTTCTGATTAAGCTTAGAAGCTTAGAGATACCTTCTTTGTCTCATCCAAAGTCTTTTTTTTTGATAAGCAAATGAAGGGACTTTATAATAAACAAAAATATTAAAAAATAAACCTTTTGTGAAAGGGAAAATCTCAACAGAACATTTAGTTGGGGAACCAAAGCGTAGACTTTTTGTCCTGTTTTTTCAGATCCACCAAATTCAACCCCCTCAAAAAGCAAGAAACACGCATAAACATGTAATCACAAAAGACACACACAACACAAAGGTTTCAACACTTTTCACAATCCTCAAAACATCACTGACACAAACGTTTCATTATATTACAACAAACTTTTCTCTATCCATTTTTGAACTTTGAAGCTTTCTTTTTCAACTCTCTGGTTCAAAAGTCAAACTGAGTTGGATGTTCAACGGTGGAAATGGACCGATTACCATGGAAGGAGGAAGAAGAAGCGGCGGTTGGCGGTGGAGAAAGTGGACCGCCGCAAAGACCGAATTTAACTCTGCCGCCACGTACGGACGGCCTTTTCAGCGGCGGTTTTAGCCCCGGTCCTATGACGTTGCTTTCTAATTTATTGACTGACGGTGATGACGGCAAGTCCTTCTCCCAGCTTCTCGCGGGTGCCATGGTGTCTCCGGTTGCGGCCACCTCCGGCGCGCTTGAATCATCTGACTTTTTTTCACATCATCAGGTGAATAAATGATTAATTTATAAATATCAACAACTTATTTACATAATTAAATATAAATAAATATTATCGTCGGAGATGGAATCCGACTCTTGAATTTTGACATACAATCTCCATGTGATGTAGGTGTCATTTGGATTGTCAAACCATTCAGCACAGGCACAAGTCTCATTTCAAGGTGGACAATCCAACACAAATATATATAACCAAGCTGAACATTCATTGTCTGTATCAACATCCACAGCTCACGCTCCTCTCGTCGAACAAAGGTTGCAGCCTTCTTCAGTGAATGTTGATAAGCCTGCTGATGATGGTTACAATTGGAGGAAGTACGGACAGAAACAGGTGAAAGGTAGTGAGTTTCCTCGAAGTTATTATAAGTGCACACATCCTAACTGTCCTGTGAAGAAAAAGGTCGAGCGGTCGCTTGAAGGTCATGTAACCGCGATTATTTATAAAGGAGAGCATAATCATCAACCTCCGAATCCTAACAAGCGCTCGAAAGATGCTAATGACAATTCAAATATGCAAGGGAATGGTGATTTGTCTTATCAAAGGGGGAAGACAAACTCAACGTCTATGATGGATCCAGAATCGAGTAACGCAACAGGTGAACATCTATATGGAACGAGCGATAGTGAGGAAGTAGGTGATCGTGAAACTGATGTGGGGGAGAAAAGAGTTGAGCCTGACTCCAAAAGGAGGTGAGTTTTTGTAGAAAATATTTCTGGTATATTTCAAAGTTGTTAATAGCATACAAAGACTAATTCGATTAAATAAGCAACTATGTTTATGTTATCTTGTTATTGTTGTTATTATGTAGAAATACAGAAGCTGCCATCTCAGATCCAATAGTTTCTTCACATAGGACTGTCACGGAGCCTAGAATCATTGTGCAAACGACTAGTGAAGTTGATCTCTTGGACGATGGTTATAGATGGCGAAAATATGGACAGAAAGTTGTCAAAGGCAACCCTTATCCTAGGTGATACCGATTCTCCTCCATACTTTTATTACACCTTTTGAACTATTCATTGATTATTCTATACTTTACTGCATAATGCACTGATATGATATCAATACCATTAACCTCTTTTGTTGTCATGGAAAAATTACTGATTCTTAGTTATATAATGTTTAGGAGCTATTACAAATGTACAACAGCAGGTTGCAACGTTCGAAAGCATGTAGAGAGAGCTTCGACAGATCCTAAAGCAGTCATAACAACATACGAAGGAAAACATAATCATGATGTTCCAGCAGCTAAGACCAATAGCCATACTTTTGCCAACAAAAATGCTCCACAGTTAAAATCACAAAATACCATTTCTGAGCAGCCTAGTTTCGGCAACATTGGTAGCGTTGGCGGAAATGAGCAACAACCTGTTGCGCGTCTAAGGCTGAAAGAAGAGCGGATAACTTAAGAGCCTAGATTAAGGCTCGAAGAACTGGTAATCCGATAACTTATATCACAAGCGATCTTTACTTGGATGCTTTAATGGATTTGTTTTCAGTCTTAGGCCAAAGTTTTGATCAAGTCCTCAGGAAAGAGTTAAAGGAGAACAAGTTTAAACAAAAAAAAAAGAGTTGGTGGAGATAATAGGGGGGGGGGGGGGGGGGGTGGTTTGGATGATGCTGTATCATTTGTGCCTTGTGTACATTGAAAGTATAAGTTTTTTTTTTCTTCTTTATATCCTAAAATATAAGTTATGTTGTGAACACAGTTATTCAAAATTTTATGATGTAATTTCTTGCTCAATGATATTTTTTTAAAGATGTCACAATTTTGGATCATATAATAAAGGATTAATACTTATTATCCACCTATCATATGGACGTTTTTTTAAAAAATCTCCTGGAAAAAAAAATTTGTATGAGCTCCTTCAATAAATCCAATATGGTAATCAAGGTAGGTTCCAAAATGAAAGGGACACGGTTATTCAAAAATTAATTACATTGTTTATACAATATAAATTTCCTAAATATATATGTATGGGCTTAAAAAGTAGTATAATACGTGACAATCCCTGATGATTAATTGTCAGGGGTTTTAAGGTACATATTTTTTCTCAATTCCAATATTGAGGTATTTATAAAGGTCATGTGCCTGGATTTTAGACCCTTTGGAAATAGTAATTACTACTAAGAGGATGCATAATGGATGGTTAATCCACTGCTATTTTTACAAACATAGTCAAATGGCCAATTCTTTATCGCTGCGAAATGGGGACATGTCATTTCTGTACTTTCTTATATCAGGCGACCATGACGTGTTCAATAACAATGGGAGGCACATTTAAATGGCTGCCCAAACTAAAAAAGGGCAACAGGAGAGACCTTATGGACTCAACTGAAGTCCGTTGTCTCTGTCTTGTCACTTATGAACCTTTTCAAATATACTAATACATAGTTCCTAAAACACGAGGGTTTGTAAATGGTAAAGTGTTTTAGTTTTTTTTCCTTCATTTGGACACCCCACAACGGCCCTTAAGTGGAGCACTTTAACATGGCTCAAGTTGGGTTCTTCTGATGAGACTTTAAGTGAGTCCTCTAGGCAAGATTTAGTTGAGTCCCTCTAGCGAGACTTTAGTTAAGTCCATCCGGCACGAATTTAATTGAGTCTCCATAACGAGACTTTAGTTGAGTCCCTCTGGCAAGACGTTAGTTAAGTCCCTTCGGAGAGACTTTCGTTGAGTTTCCCCAAGCGACACTTTAGTTGAGTCCCTCCAGGCGCGATTTTAGTTGAGTCCTTGCGGCGAGACTTTAGTTGAGTTTCTCCAATGAGACTTTAGTTAAGCTTTTGAGGTGAGACTTTAGTTAAGTCTTTCTAGGCAGGACATTAGTTGAGTCTTTCAAGATAGACTTTAGTTGTATAATGGAGTTGACATTTATGCTACTGCTCTCTAAGATGACAAGGATCTCCTTGTGGAAATCCATCATTCATATTTCCGTTTTTAAGTCAACAAGGATCTTTTAATGGAATTCCAACACTCACGTTTACCTTTTAAGGCTGCAAGAATATATTTCCCTTTTTAAAGCCAAAATAATTTATTGCTAATGATAAAGTTTCTTCGAAGAGATTCATGCATTGGTAAGTGGCTTGCCCTTCTAACAATCAACTATAATAATATCTTAGATAGACTTAATTCAAAGTTTTGGGAATGAATCTTCCATTAATTCCTCGAGCTTGTAGGCTATATGAGGTGATTTATAGTATATGTGATATGGTCCTTCCTAGTTGAGTTTGCACCTTTCCATGCTGGGCGGGCACAACTGTCGCACGCTCGCGAAAAATGAACAGAGTCGCCACCAATATATTTATCCCATAAGGGAAAGGAATATCAGAAAACCTAACAAAGGAAGGAACAGGGTCTTGCGACCAGAGAATCAAGGTACGGGAGTCGGTTACGCAAGGGGAAGGTATTAGCACCCCTCACGCCCATCGTACTCGATGGTATCCACCTATGTCTGTTTCTATCTAAAGGGTGTGTACTATGTCTATGTCTAAATGCGAAATGAATGCAAAATGTAGGGAAAAGAAAGAATTGTACTCGCACGGGCCCTACCCCGCTGCCTACGTATCCTTTTCAGGAATCAGAGTTACCGTAGCTCGGCTAAAGATTTTCTGTTTGTTTTTGTGTTTTTTAATTGGGCGGCGTTAACGTTCACGTTCTTGCATAAGGGAAGACCTACGATGCGTACGAACGGAAATGACATTGCCCTTAGGTGCCAACGAGGCAAAAGAAAAAGATTGGTTTGTGTCTTTTAGGGTAGATGAGTGATGAACAGTTCCCACTACCGGGCCACTCACCACTTTCTCTACTTTGCTTTAGTCTGAACCATTGTTAGATGTTTTAAGTGTTTTTTTGGTTGTGTATTTTTTAGGGGAGTTTACTTCACGATTCGAATCACATAAAATGTATAATGATCGAGAAGCGGATTAGGGAATGAATCCCACTCACTTCCATCCCATTATGTAATGCTTGAGAAACAGATTAGAGAATGAATCTCACTCATTTCTCTCCCATTAATTAATGTTTGAGAAACAGATTAGGGAATGAATCCCACTCGTTTCTCTCCCATTAAGTAGTGACCGAGAAACAGATTAGGGAATGGATCCCACTCGCTTCTATGTCACTAAGTGATTGAGAAATAGATTAGGGAATGAATCCCACTCATTTCTCCATCACTTGCTTAATGTGATTCGCATCTTCCGTTTATTAATGTTTTAAAGAGTTGGAAAAGAAAAAGAATGCAATAGGGAACTAGATCTAACATTCTAATCTATGTTATTCTAATCTACTAATGGCCCTAAGGTCGAGGATACCTATCCTATCTCAATTCCTCTTAACAAAGAAGGAAGAGTCTAAGGGAACATGGCAAGTAGCAAGAGATAAGCAACATCAAAGCAAAAAATGAGAGGCTAAGCATGGAAATGAGAGAGGGAAGCCCCAAGTCAGTAGCAAAACAAGGGATTGAGTGTCCCAAATCAAATACAAAAGCATCACGGTATCATACAAAAATATCCACAAGAAGTTACCAAAGTATCGCATGCGTCGTTACTTACCAATTAGCGGACAAACATCAATTAATCAAAACAAAAACAAGTGAACACATGAGCTAAGCTTGAAGTCAGTAGCAAACTCATTCATTTAGTTCTAATATCCTATGTTAATCTATATTAGTCAATTAGCATGAAGCAATACAAAACTCTAACCAAAACCAGACAACACTAGGTTAATACTAGCTAAGCGGTTTCAAATTGTGAATGAAGTTAGAAACATGCAATCGAATGGTACAAGTCAGTAGAAAATAGCCTATACTAGATGCCTAAACAACCACAAAGTCATGCCAAAGAGTTTCACACAAAATTACGGGTCATTTGTACAAGTTACGGTGCAATCGTCAACCAAAAACAAGTTATTTACATGTGAGAAAGGAAAATCAAGTAAAATAGGAAAACATGATTTAAAACTCTCAATTTCAGGTCTTAGGACCTCTAAACATCCCTAATTATATGTACAAAAGAAACCAAGGCTATTGCATAAATGCATTTCAATTTGAGAGCACAAACGTCACAATTGTCTATTAGAAACACATGGTAATCGAGTCAAACAACACTAACCAAATACCAATCAAAACAAAGAATTAGGAGTTCATCTTTTATACACAACATCATGGGTTAGTCTACAGCAATCATACAAAAATTGGTAGTTAAATTCTGATCCTAAGGTATTAAACGAAATCACTTTGCGAAATCTATCAAAACCGAAAGAAACATGAACATACCAAGGTAAATGATTTATTGGAGGTGACAAAACAATTTCTAAAAATATAAAAAAATATCACAATTATGTACACACAAAATCCTACTTAAAATCTATTTTTATTTATTTTTTATTCGAAGGGAATTTGGATTATGAATCAAAATTAGAGACAAAAACAATTTCTAAATAAAACCAAAATCTGTCTAGAAAGGGGGTGTGTTAGTAATGTTAGCATGAACTGGATTTATGTGTTAGCGCGTATGGGCCTATAGCAAGGGGGTGCACATAGCGAGCCCAAGGGAGTTTCAGTGATCCAATTATTATTGTTTTCAGATTTTTCATTATGATAATTAAAACATTAATCATATCAGAATTAATTATATACAATGCAATTAACTAGGATTAACATCAATTAACGAAAAATAATAAAGAGGGCTTAGGGTTACTTGTGACGATCCCGATTCCTCTCTCGTTCGCAGACTCTCTCTTCTTCAACGACGGCGCGGCGGAAAATTTCTGAGTTCAACTCCGATCAACTCTCTCAGCTCATCGCTTCTCGCCGTCTTACTCTTGTATCTCTCTCGACTCAAAACACTCGCTGCAGCGGCCGGAGAAATCAACCTTCACCGACGAATGCTCGATCTAGTTGCCGTGAAACCATGAACGAAGCAGCGCTTCAACTCTGTGACCTCGTTCTACTCTAGCTACCGATTCTTGCTGATAGCCCCGAACGTCGATATCCAGAGGTGAAGAAATGAGTCGTGATCTTAAAGAACTCCGATTGAAGAAGAGAGCAAGGTTATGGTGATGAAGATTCGATGATTGCAAAGTTTGTTACGATTTCTTTGGTGAGTTTCTGTTATTTCCGTGGCGTCTTCTCTTCTTTTGTTCTTCTTCTTCTACTCTTTTCTTGAATTTTCTCTGTGTCGTGTGTGCCGTGGTGATTGAGAGATGCGAGTTGAGAGCTCCGTGTGCGTGTGCGAGCAAATTGCGAGAGTAACGGTGGAGGTTGGTGGCTGAGCTCAGGCTGGTTCAGAGCTCGAAGCAAGTTCTGAGCAACCTTGGTTGTGAGCTTTAGAGTGAGGGTGAGGAAGATGAATTGAGATGGATAATTGTTGGGAGTGATACGTGTGAGGGTTGAAGGAGAAGAAGGAGAGGTTGCAGAGAATTGTGAGGGAGATGGAAGGTGATGATGAGTGAAGGTGAGAACGGGTGTGTGTAGAAGATGGCGTGAATGAGGCGTGATCAATGGTGGAGTGAAAGAATGGTTGAGAGAGTGAAGAAGATGAAAAAATTGTGAAGCAGAGAATGGTTTTGATTTATAGAGGTGAGTTCCTTCTTCTGATTTTCTGTTACCTTCCTCTTGAATTCTGTTAGCCAATGTTAGCCTCTGTTATGATTCTGTTATGAATCAGTTAGGAAGTTAGGAGTGAGGTAGTTATGAACTGATTTTCTTCTCAATTTTCCTCTTCTTGTAATTCTGTTATGAGATTTGTTTGTAAAATTCTGTTGTGAACCGGGTTTTCTTTTGCCAATTTCTGTTGAGCTGCTAGTGAATTGATGCCGGTTTTTTTTCCTTGCATTCTGAAAATTGCCCTCTCTTTGGTACTGATGCCGACTCGGTTTATTTGTTATGCAGGTTTTGATGAGCTAGCAGGTTGTTGCAATGGGGCTGTTGCTGTTGAGTGCAAGATCGGTTTATCGTTGATGACGGTTGGTATGTTAGAAGATTTGTTGTTGAGTTTAAGAGTGAAACTGAGTTATGAAGCAAGCTCTGTAGGGACTCCATTTTCTGTTAGCTTGATTGTAATTGTAATTAGCTGTTAGGACAGTTAGGATTTGAATTTTGCTGCAGGGCTGCTCTCTCTTTTGATCCCTTTTCCTGTTTGTTCTTTTTGTGAATTGCATTTCGTATGAACTGTACACGTGGTTTTGATTCGGGACTGTCATAGTGAATGTGGAGATAGTGAACTGTTAGGTTAGCATGACACTTAGCTCATTGTTTGTGAATTCCCTTTGGACTTGGAAGCATGATTTTGTTGCATTGATGTGGTTTTTTTCTGGTTTTTATGTGTGCAGTGCGGCTGAGCTTGATGTGCTACCTCGGTCTTTTGCGGGGGAGATAGTAAATTTAACCATGGTTGGAATCTTCATGGTTAAGGGACCAAAAGGCAAGGCGTGAGGAATATTGAACCAGGACGAGAACACAAAGACTTGGAGATGTTATGGATATTAGAATTAGGCTTAGGATCAAAATGTGTAAATACTGGATGATCTTGCCCCTGTAATTATTTCTTGTGATGTGCTTTTGTAGTAATGGTAAGGTTGTAATGGAATTGACTTTGTAATGGTACTAATATGATGGTAATGATGATTGAAATGTCTAAGTCCTACTGCCAGCATGTTAACGCCTTCCATCTTGTTAGCTTTTGAATTCAAGGTAGAACTCTAAGTAACAAACTTTCTTCCCCTTGATTTTGGAACGGAGTTAGTGTCATGATGATGTAGTGAAACTTGAAGCCATGATGCTTTGACTTTGTAAGAAAACTGTCTCTCAAGTAGTTAATTCAATCTTCTTCCACCTTTGCAAATTTGAGCAAAGCAATCCAAGTGGAATGGTAACCAAAGATATGGATTAATATGAATTTAGTCAAAAGTCACCAACCTTGGGAATGATCTCCACGTCCTTTTCTATCAATACATCAATAAATCTCCAATTGAACCACCAAGCATTCTTAATCATAATGAGTCCACCAAATGCCTAGGGAAATAAACCCTAGGTCAAAACATTCCATGTGAATAGAATTCTTCTGATCAAGTGTTTTCAATATCTGAACCAATCCTAGTCTCGACCATGTACGAGGCGCCATCCTTATGGAAACAAATAACCTTGCCGAGACCTAAGTGAAACTTCAGCTTGTTTCCTGACCCTTGATCCCATGCTTTTAATAAATGAATGCAAAGCCATGCAAATGCCCTAATGAAGGTATGCAGATGAAATGAGAAGTACAAGCCAGATAAAAGTAAAAGGGGTAGGACAAATTTGGGGTATGACAGCTGCCCCTATTTAATTGTCTTAAACCCGAAGGTGAGATTGGCGCTAGCCTTTCGAACATTCGAGGTAGAAGAAAATTAAATACCGAAGTGCCAGAAATTTGTCCTAGAGAGAAGATGGTGTAAGTGTTGTCCTTATTTTTGTTTTGATATCTGCTGGGGAAAGAGAAGTTGTTTTTCTGGTGGAGAGATATACAGTGAATAATGGATTTGAATGGTGATAACTTGCGACGTAGCCAAAGTGCCAATACAAGGTTTTCAATGGAAATGATTGTTGTATGAGACTGTGATTGGAAAGCACGGGTTCGATGGAAGGATATGATTTACTGACCCAAAAAATAAAACAAGGATAAATGACTCGAAATCAGGGTGAGATCAACAGATCCACGACTCAAAGAATTGGAAAAGACGAGGATAAAGTCGTCAGACCTACGATCCATGACTCGAAACTAGGGTAAGATCACCGGACCTACGACCCACAGGAATTGAAAAAGATGAGGATAAGGTCAACGGACCTACGATCCACAAGAATTGAAAAGGATGAGGATAAGGTCAACGGACCTACGATCCACAAGAAATGAAAAAGATGAGGATAAGGTCAACGGACCTACGATCCACAAGAAATGAAAAAGATGAGGATAAGGTCAACGGACCTACGATCCACAAGAAATGAAAAAGATGAGGATAAGGTCAACGGACCTACGATCCACAAGAAATGAAAAAGATGAGGATAAGGTCAACGGACCTACGATCCACAAGAATTGAAAAGGATGAGGATAAGGTCAACGGACCTACGATCCACAAGAATTGGAAAAGATGAGGATAAGGTCAACGGACCTACGATCCACAAGAATTGAAAAGGATGAGGATAAGGTCAACGGACCTACGATCCACAAGAATTGGAAAAGATGAGGATAAGGTCAACGGACCTACGATCCACAAGAAATGAAAAAGATGAGGATAAGGTCAACGGACCTACGATCCACAAGAAAGGAAAAAGATGAGGATAAGGTCAACGGACCTACGATCCACAAGAAATGAAAAAGATGAGGATAAGGTCAACGGACCTACGATCCACAAGAAAGGAAGAAGATGAGGATAAGGTCAACGGACCTACGATCCACAAGAAATGAAAAAGATGAGGATAAGGTCAACGGACCTACGATCCACAAGAATTGAAAAGGATGAGGATAAGGTCAACGGACCTACGATCCACAAGAATTGGAAAAGATGAGGATAAGGTCAACGGACCTACGATCCACAAGAAATGAAAAAGATGAGGATAAGGTCAACGGACCTACGATCCACAAGAATGAAAAAGATGAGGATAAGGTCAACGGACCTACGATCCACAAGAAATGAAAAAGATGAGGATAAGGTCAACGGACCTACGATCCACAAGAAAGGAAAAAGATGAGGATAAGGTCAACGGACCTACGATCCACAAGAAATGAAAAAGATGAGGATAAGGTCAACGGACCTACGATCCACAAGAAAGGAAAAAGATGAGGATAAGGTCAACGGACCTACGATCCACAAGAAATGAAAACGATGAGGATAAGGTCAACGGACCTACGATCCACAAGAATTGAAAAGGATGAGGATAAGGTCAACGGACCTACGATCCACAAGAATTGGAAAAGATGAGGATAAGGTCAACGGACCTACGATCCACAAGAAATGAAAAAGATGAGGATAAGGTCAACGGACCTACGATCCACAAGAATGAAAAAGATGAGGATAAGGTCAACGAACCTACGATCCACAAGAATGCAAAGGATGAGGATAAGGTCAACGGGCCTACGATCCACAAGAATTGAAAAGGATGAGGATAAGGTCAACGGACCTACGATCCACAAGAATTGGAAAAGATGAGGATAAGGTCAACGGACCTACGATCCACAAGAAAGGAAAAAGATGAGGATAAGGTCAACGGACCTACGATCCACAAGAAATGAAAAAGATGAGGATAAGGTCAACGGACCTACGATCCACAAGAAATGAAAAAGATGAGGATAAGGTCAACGGACCTACGATCCACAAGAATGCAAAGGATGAGGATAAGGTCAACGGACCTACGATCCACAAGAATGCAAAAGACGAGGATAAGGTCAACAGACCTACGATCCACAAGGATTGGCAAAGGATGAGGATAAGGTCAACGGACCTACGATCCACAAGAATGCAAAAGATGAGGATAAGGTCAGCGGACCTACGATCCACAAGAATGCAAAAGATGAGGATAAGGTCAACGGACCTACGATCCACAAGAAATGAAAAAGATGAGGATAAGGTCAACGGACCTACGATCCCCAAGAAAATTATTGAAAAGCACTTAGACTGGGGATTGGGGATTGGTAAAACCAAGTATCGGCACCATGGGTGAAGGAGATTTGTGATGTAGTAGCAGATATCAATCGGGGTTTGTATGGACAACACTTTATGTGGGGAAGCGCCATTGGCTTGATTTAGCATTGATTTGTATTATCTGGCTTATGCTTTGTATGCATGTTTGAATTTTCTACGACGTAATGCTCCATTTTGATGGATATGCTACGCTTTTGAGGATGCAATGTTATATGCAGTGAATACTATATGCAGAGTGCCAAATAAAGGCATTAGATAGGTAAACCCCAGGGAGAATCCCCTTAGTGTTAAGGACCATGTGGAGGTGCCAATAGATATTGGACTTTGATTTGGAAGATACACCTTCTGGTTGTTGGCTTGTAGAGTGTAGAATAACTTTGGACTTCTCACCATGTGCCACTGCTTGGAAGATTTTCAACTTGAGGAGATTCCCTCAATCCACCATGTTGGGGACGAGAAATCCAGGTAATGAGCCTTGGTTAGGGAAGTAGGACAACTCCTAGGAGAAATAAAACTCCTATGCTTGAGGAATGGAACAAACTCTCGGGAGAAATAAACTCCATGCTTGGGGAGAGACCAAGGTTCCAGGAGAAATAAACTCCTATGATTAGGGAGAGGACAATAAAACTCAGAAGATCGTGCCCCAAGTTTCATGACCCATGAAGGAAATTGCCCCAGTGGATCCTTGGAGAGATTTGTCAAATCTCGACATAACTGCCCCAGATTGGTTGAATTTGAGAGAGATTCCTCGACTTGAATGCCCTAGATATGCCAAATTAGAGAGGTCAAACCTCGATTCAATTGCCCCTGATTAGGCACATCTTACTAGAATCCTCAAGCTTTCTTTGTTTTGAAGTCAAACAAATATGGAAACAACTTTACCACGCTCAACGGAGTCTTCAAACTCTTCCCCTCGAGGTAATCAAGGAAAGCATTAACTGTTCATGCCCAACGGAGTTCTTTGGATGACTTGCCCCTTGATGGTCAACATTTGAGATGATTAGCTTTTCCTCCTCGGAGTTCTCAAGTCTCTTGTACTTTGACATGGTCGAGTTACTTACTGATTCTCATCATGGTAATTTCCTTGATGTTAGGCACATATTTTGTATGCAAAAGAGTGTTAATTATAAGAATGATGATTCTAATGCAAAGCCTAGGTTAGCCTTGAAGTTTAAAGAAACCCTTTTTTTTATTGAAATGAGGTTGCGACCTCTCGTGAATGGGTCACTAGTTGACACAACCTCGAATTTTCGCACATGAAAGATAAAGCAGGCATACGATACCAACATGGATATGAGTCTCGCTTCATTAGGAGTCAGTTAAACGCTATCTCATAGGAGTGTGCTTTCAAAATAAACCCTACTTCAATTAGGACTTTTAAGGGTTGTAATGTGGTCGGGTTCACGGTTTTCAGAAACAAAGGATTTTTAGGCTCAAAATTATTCGTTCCCACCCCCTTCGTGATGTTCTCCATTCCTAGGTTCAATTAACTCGACATGAGTGTTCATTCCTCACAAGGAATTTGGAATGGCTGAGGAATCAATGAGGTTTTTTGGACGTGGCAGTCACTTCATCTTGCATTTTTGGTGTTTGATCACACGACTTTGTTCTTTTGATAAGGATTTTTATTTTGTAATCCTTATTTTTCGCTTCTGCTTTCCCTAACTTTTGCCTGGACAAATTTTCTTGAATTTTATTTTGGAGTCCAGCGGGATGCCCTAACTTTTGCCTAAGTCACTTGTTTTCATGTTGTTGACTTAGCGGGCTCTCTCTTTTTTTTTAATTCTTTTTTTTAACAAGTCGTGTGATCTTGCGTCTCTGATTTGTTGAAAGTATTGTGACTGCCTCATTCTCTGATTGATGAGGGATAACCATTGTGGCGTCGTCCTCTTTTGACCTCTTGATGGAATAAGGATAATCATTGCGGTTTTGAAATTCCTCAACCTTTTGAAGGATAACCATTGTTGTATCCTTATGTGCACCTTTTGGTGAGTTTTGAACACTCGATCAAGTTAAATGAACACTACCCTGCCCCAAGGTTAAGATAAGGGTTTTTTATGATTAGAAAAGAAACTCCTACTTCAAGGCTCAAAGGGGTTGACGAGGGTCTATCTCCCTTATATCTCCGGTGTTTGGGGATTTGAAATAATGCCTGTACATCCTCAGTAGGGTTTTATTCAAAAGTACACAATTGGAGATTTTGCTTTTTTATTTTTCATCATTCTCCCTCAGCCTTTTTGCCTACACAAGTGATTAGTAAAGTTGATATCGTAATGCCAAAACATTTTATGAGTGATAACGAATGGATTACTTCAAGACGAACATAAACAATGTATTATAATTTTCATTCAGAAATTAACAAGTTTTTACATGCTATTGATGCTTTAACACACAAATGAAAAATTACAATGAGAATGCAGTAAGAAACTAAATGGGTGCCGCTGTTGAGGAGACTTGACTCCGTCTGGACTTGTTGAGCTTGAATACTTTCTGCAGTTCCTTCCAAACACTTCAGATTACTTCAAAAGAGAACTCAACAAGTCACCCATGAGTTGTAAACTTTTGCCTTGCTTTAGGGATTCGAGCAATGCGAGTGATGCAATGCTCAAGATAAGAGTACGTCTTGCTTATCCCTCGTGCGGGAGCCCCAAACATAGTTGCTAGAATAGTAATCGCCATCATAAGTGGAAAGAATTTGGTACGGTCATCAAACTCAGGAGAGTTACTAACTGAAATTCCAACAAACAGGGAAGTGAATGGGCACAAGGCAATAGAATCACATCAATTTGTTTCTCATATTCTTCTTGTCTCTGTTAACTAGCATGGCCACTGAGAAGGAGATCCTGAGAAAAGGCAACTGATATATGAAGTAGAACCTTGAGAATGAGAAGCATCGTGAAGAACACTCTTGATTATCACATGGAAGTTATATCTGATGGATGCTCTTTGTTTGTCGGAAATTTCTTGAACGTGAGCCACATTTCTTATTTCGTCGACCAAATCGGTATCATATCTCAACCATGCCTCATCTCCTTTACATTGAATTAGGACCGTAAATAGGAAGGCATGTCAATTTTAACATATAACAATGTCGTCCTCCCCATATAATAGAGTGAGGGGAGTCTCTCTGGTAATTGAATCCTAAGATTATCTCATTTTTCCTCTCCAATTTTCTCGCTCTAGGATTTTACCTCTCTAAATTCTAAACTAAAAAAGGCGAAAAAGTACATTTCATAGGTGTCACAGAAAACACATGACATTTATGAAAAAAACTAAATAACATAAATGCAATCCCTCAGGATGCAGTGCATTCCCCCAAGATGCACTACATATCTTCCAAACACTCGTCGAATCTAAAGGACCTACTCCTCTCTCCAAGAATTGATCTTAAGAGTTTCCATTAAGTACTTGAGAGTTTTTAGTAGGTGAAGCTCACAAACCCCCTAATACAAGAAAATGGCGGTTTTCCTATAACCATGATAATACAAGACAGGTGATATGATCATTTGCGTCTTCTCCATTGAAATGTTGAGACTAAAGTGGCCAAGCTTCCTTCCTAACGGTAGATTGAAGCCGTGAGACTTTTCTCCACAAATATCTGAGCTCAATTTGGTTTAATAGGATAAACGATAACCTCTTGATATTTTAACAAGCTGATCTTCTAACATATGGTTTTATACGGGCTAACTGTGAATCTAATGGTAAGATCATCAATATTGAAGAGTTTCATCCTTTGAGTGAAGAAGGTGTAGCGGGGAAAATCTGATATCGAAGCCATGGGATTGACTCGAATTAATATTTCGTTTGAAATCGCCACCGCGCTTTATTTTTTCAAAGGGAAAGGGAAAAGAACGTAAAACCCAAAGTTTTGTTTTTAAAACAAGAAAGAGATCTCAAGTACGGGTGTTGATTATATGAGGGGAAGGTTTAAAGCACCCCTCATATTTGTGGTACTCCACAGGAACCTTTTTGAAAATATGTGTCGTGTGTGCTAAAAAACGGTTTGTTTTATTTTTAAAATAAGCTCGGCAAAGCATTAAGCCTTGTGCCTACATACCTCCTCGGTGCAATGGAGAAGTCAGAGCTAATGTAGTTCCGCTTAAAGGGAAAACGTTTTAAAAAACGAATAAACACTTTATCGTCGTCGGAGAGAAATACTCAGCCGTGGATTTTGAGCATGAGAATAATTGAGTTCTTTGCATCGCAAATGAAAGAAGGGCTCCAACTCGGATAAAATCAACGAGTATGCCACTAGCTCTCTCACGCGGAAAAGATCTCATTATATCAATCAATTTCAAAATCGTAGGGGTATCGCTACTCGGTTCGACAATTAGTCGTGTCTAAACTTTTGAAGAAAAAGGCCACTAAGGGCAAAAGATATTTTTTAAAGAAAGGTTTTGAAAAGATTGCAAACATAAGAAGGTTTTTGAAAAAAGGGAGAAGATTTTAAAAATTAAAGAAGTGGGAGGAGATGAAGAGGCTATCCTATTGCGTAAAATAAAAGCTAAGGAAAGAAACGGTCTAACCGAAATAAGAAGCCAACACTTGACATTGTGAGTCAAGGTAGATTTCCCATCCTTTGGAATATCAATACTAAACCAACATTATCACTTGGGGATCCAGATGAATTTATTATCTTAGCACCACTTTGCATTAAGCACATTAAAATTCTGACGAAAATCGGGCAGAGTAACGGCTGTTTTCGGGTAAAATCCTTATTTCAATGCCTTGGAATTATCCATCAAGGGCTTTCAAGGAAATACCTGCACATACAAACAGACAACAATCCAATGCCAGACAGACAGAATAACAGTAGAGTAACAGTATCATAAGGGTCTAGAGGTACTAAGTCCGTAAGTCCGAATCTCCAAAATGCTAGGGATAGTAACCAATAGTCCAAGAGAGCCTTAAGTGTTTTTTAGATTTTTGTTATTTATTAGTGTTTTAGCATAAAAGTAAAGTATGGTCCAAGTGGACAAAGAGAAAATAGCAGAAACATAAACACATGTCCAAGTGGACAAAGAGAAAATAGCGGAATATAAACGTCCAAATGGACAAAGGAAAAAAATAGCGGAATGTAAATATGATGAAATGATAAAATAAAGCGATAAAGCGAGAAATATAAAGAGCGGTATAATAAAGTGCGGAAATTAAAGTTAGTTGTTAGATGTTAAAGATAACCATCTTGAAACTTGTCAAGTATGTTATCAAAGTTAGTAAGAAAGATCGATGGTGAGTGAAGGATGTTCTCGGATTTAAATTCAATGGAACTTTATCAGAAGCTTGATAAAATCATAGCGACTACACGATAAATTTCCATAAGTCTTAAATCAACCGCATACAATTCTCTTCCATATTTGATCTTTTTGAATCGGGACACGAAATATTGCGCTATGTTAAGCAGATCGCCAAGTGATTTATGTAGAAATCACCCTACAACGAGGCCGGTCAAAACTTTATGTGCTAATGCATGCGAGATAAATGATATGTAGATCATTCTCCGAAAGCAATACCGCACGAAAAGAAAATAGGTAACGATCTAGTCTTTACCAAGAATCCATAAGAATTCTCAAGGCGTTAAGACTTTCATCGATCAAAAGAAAAAAGGAGAAGAAGAAGACAAAATGCATAAAGTAAAATCAAATCACACTATCATTAATATCATTCATCTAATATTATGGATTTGGTCCTTTCAAACCTATCAACATCCTAGATCCAATGATATTAATGAAGTGGAGGAAGTAGGAAGCCAAAACAAGCATAAAAAGGGCAAAAAACCACATTCTGCCAGCAGGAAATCGATTTACCTCTGTAGGAAATCGATTTCCTGAGTGCAGAGTTCAAATTTTGAAAAAAAATAAGGTGGAAATCGATTTCCTACAGAGGGAAATCGATTTCCTGCACGCAGCATTCAAAAAATCAGCATTAGGAGGCATAAAACTTGACTTAAGCAAACATACAAACACCTTATGATCACACATCAATTGGAGCACGAATTTTCCATCAATTCACCATCAAATAGGACCAATATAGCATCAAATATGCATCACACACAAGCACAAAAGAATCACATTATGATAGATGAAAAAGGATGAAGAAAATTACCAAATCTTGAACAAAACTTAGATCTACTTCAAGAATCACCAACACAAATCTTGATCTCTCAACAATTGAAGAAAAAGAGTGAAATGGATGGTGGCTTAGCTCAAAGTTTGTGAGGTTCAAGATGTGACTCACAAACTTTATGAAAGAAAAAGAGCTTTGGTGAATTTGGTAAGGATGAGGAGAGAAATTGCAAGGGGTTTGTTGGCTCTCCAAGCTTGAGAAATGAATTTGCAAGAACTTTTTTGGCTATCAAAAGCTTGAGAAATTAGGGAGTAGATACCTCTATTTATAGGATGGGAGCAAGAGTAGTGGTAGTTTGGTCTTTTTGCATTTGATAATTAGCTTATGTTTAATTGGTGTTTAAATGGTATTTAAATGGTAAAATGGTATTTAAATGGTAAAATGAAGGGAATTAATTTTGGTGAGGTGGAAAATTGGTAAAATGACAAAAATGATCAAATAAAATTGGTGCCAAAATGATGTCATGCTTCCCTCCTTATATTTTTTGAATTTCTCCCCAGGGAAATCGATTTTCCTCATTGGAAATCGATTTCCATAGTGAAATCTTCAAAAATCCGTTTTCTTGCACTGTTTTGATTTCTGCCCGATCTTTTTCCTGCAAAACACAAACAAAGGAAACAAAAATGCATATTTTTGGATTTTGGTTAGTATAAAACAAATTAAAGAAAATTAGGTGCTTGATAGTTCCCCTCAAAGACGAAGCGAACATAACACCGAAAAATGAAATTTCAAGATTGTGATCTTGATTAATGATTGAGATGCAAATGATGTATGATCTTAGGGTCAAATGTTGGGGTATGACAAATGCCCCTATTTAAGTTTCTTCTATCCGGAGATGTGAGGGTTAAAATCCTCAGCTCGACGTAATTGAAGAGACTTAAATATAAAACACACAATTTTTGAACCTAAGGTATGATGCGATGCTAATGGATGCATCAAGTATGATTATAGAATAGAGAGGAGTATAACACCACTGGGGAGATAAGAAAGGATTCCACTGGGGGAAAAGGTATACGTCATCTAGGAATAGAATCGGACTTCACAAAAGAAAGAAACAGTCGACAGAAGCTTTCAAGATAAAACATGATTGAACTTCGAGAAGAGAATATCTGAGGCCTACATGAATGTGGCTACATCAAATGAATATCAAGGTAAAACATGATTGGACAACATCAAATGACAACCAAGGTAAAACATGATTGGACAACATCGAATGACAATCAAGGTAAAACATGATTAGATAATCATCACAGGTCCATCAAGGTAAAACATGATTGGATGTCATTAAGGGATAATCAAGGTAAAACATGATTGGATAACATCAAATGACAATCAAGGTAAAACATGATTGAAAAATACCAAATGACAATCAAGGTAAAACATGATTAGGTAACCAAGATAAAACATGGTCGAAAGTGATCAGGATAAAGCATGATTAGAGACAATCAAGATAAAACATGATTGAAGGGAACCAAGATAAAACATGGTGTAAGCGATCAGGATAAAGCATGATCAGAGGCAATCAAGATAAAACATGATTGAAGGGAACCAAGATAAAACATGGTGTAAGTCTTTCAGGAATGACACTTAAAGAAGAGAGAGAAATCATAACATCCAGGAATGGACCTAAATGAAGAAAGGATACATCAAGGAACAACAATAGACGGACAAGACAAACAAGTATCTGTTTTGGATAGGTGCCAAGTAAGTTGGACTTTGATCTCAAGGTGAAGATGTTGATAGCAACAGGACCTCGGAAAATGCAAATGAGTATGAAATTTGTTTCAATGCATGATGTTGAATTTTTCTATGCATGATATATGATCAATGCAATGCAATTGTTTGTGACAACTGAGGGAGACTCTTTTGTGAGGAAAGATTAAAACCCTGATTCCTCAACACGAGAACTCTGCCAACTCTGCTTGGGAAGAAGATGCTTAAACACACTTCTATTACACCGGTAACTGTATCAAAACGATGATCCTTTGAGAAGGGCTGATAAAACTGCTTGGGGATTCCTGAAGAAGATTGCCCCTGATTGAGTGATTGTTGTAAGTTAACTGATCATGGCTTCAGTTGAACTGTATTGGGGATTAACTGATCATGGCTTCAATTCTTGAAATGCATGTTGGGATGGCTTGCCCCAGTATAAGTCTTGAAAGGATATTCTGATCAACAAATCTTGACTGAACATATGAACAATAGGATCTTGAAGTAACATGCCCCTGATAGGATCACTGATCAAGTTTCTCGACTGTTTGAACTTCCTGAAAGATGAGTGCTTACTTGCAAATAAAATGTTCGTTCAAGAATGGTAATTTTAATGCAATGCTCAAAGAATATTTTTGAAATCAAAATCATTATTGGAATGATGTTATTGATGTAAAGCAAATGGAATCACTGGTCAAAACATAAAGGTTAAGACATTCAAAGTGAAAGATAAAGCAAAGATATGATATCAAAGCAAATGATTGGAAAATCTCATGGGAGTCAGCTTACGCAACCTTGTTGTAGTATACTTTCAAACAAACCTTGCTTCAATTAGGTCTTTTACAGGTTATAATGTGGCCTGGTTCACGGTTTTAGAAACAAAGGATATAAGGCTCAAAATTTTTGTAACCCACCCCATCTTCGTGATGATCTCCAGTCCTAAAACTCAGTTAATTCAGCTTATGCATTCAGGTTCCATGAGGCTTCTGGAATTGCACCTTTGTAATGATGATAGCTCACAAGCAAAGAGAACTTTTGAGATGGCAGTCACTTCTTCCTTTTGGTTGTCACAACATTTTGTTGCTTGAGGAATTTATTGACTTCTCTTTCTTTCATCTTTTTCTTTTGATATCCCTAACATTTGCCTGAACTGTTTATTTTTGTACTTACAGTCAGCGGGATGCCTTTATTTTTGCCCAAGTCATTTTTGGTTTTGACTTAGCAGGATTTTCTTTGTATATATGTTTTTTCATTTTTTTTTTGAAAAATAGTGACTGCCTTGCTTAATGATTGATGAACCATCATTGGCTTTTGATTGACATCTCCAACACTTCTTTGATGTATGCGGAGGAAAGCTTGTGGTTGAAACCTTTGTTGAAAGGCGTACTAAATGATTCTCTTAAAATAGAATGCACAGCCAAATTAACTGAGAACTACCCTGCCCCAGGTTAAAGATGCGGGTTTTTTGTACAGAAAGAAACACCAACTTCGAAGGCTCAGAGGGGTTGACAAGGGATTAACTTCCTTATTTCTCCAGTGTTTGGGAAATGAAACAATGCCTGTACATCATCAGCAAAGTTTTATTCGAAAGCATACAGTTCAACAACTTGGGTATTTCGTTGTCATTATCCTCCCTCCAATCTTTGCATAAAACACAAGTTTGATAGAGAAAGCAAATGGAAGAAAAAGTTTTGTAAAAGAAAGCATAAGCATAAACATAGTAGATGAAAATGAATTCAAAATATGCAATGCTCATTTAATTAAAATCACCATTCAGAAACAATCAAAGTTTGAAAGCAAACAATACAATGAAGGAAATACAAGCAGTATAGAAACAAGACCTAGTGACTAATCAGCAACAAAGATGAGCTATCTCGTCTGAAACACTTGGCTTTAGGAGACTATCTGGCTTTACTTGTCTTCAGCCACTTTGATCTGGTAAAGGATTAGTGACAACATTGGGACCAACATCCTTGAAAGATAAAACATTTGTCCTCATCAACTCTTGCACTCTAGTCCTCAGTGCATAACAGCCTTCTAAATCATGACCTACACCACCTTGATGAAACTCACAGCAAAGATCAGACTGAAATCCTTTGGAAGGAGGATCTCAAGGAGGAGGCATGGATCTTGTTGTGATCAACCCTTTTCGAACCAAAGCAGGATATAATTCAGTGTACGACATATGAATAGGATCAAAGAGAGTCCTATCACGATTTTGATCTTGTTTCTGCTTTTTGTTACCTTGAGAAGGAACAAACAACGAATGTTGATGTAGAGTCCTACGAAGCACTGATCGAGGAAAGCAAACATGTGTTTCCTTCTCTACTCCAAAATATGAATTACATGACATAACAGATGGTTGCCCTTGAGTTGGAGTAGCAACGGAAAAGGCTAAAGGAGTACCCACTTTCTTTGTAACAATCGGAGGAAAATTGCATTCTCTTTTCAACAAGACTTGTAGGGTTTCCATAATCTGATCCATCTGGCTTTTCAACTGGCTAACCTCTGCTCTTAGCAACTCTTGGTCTTGTTGAAGTTCTTCCATACTCTTTAGATACATGCTTCTAGTTCAATGTGTCGAGGAATCAACTTGACAGATAAGCAAACCACTCTGAAGATGGAGACAGACGAGAATAAGTTTTCTGGACAACCTGGATGCATGTATGCAAATGATGCAATTGCTGTTTTTTTTTTGTTTTATTTATTTATTTGATTTTCAAGGAATTAAAGTTATTAATTTGTAAACATCAAAACATGAAGGAGGAAAATCCTAAATTGGATCAAAGCTTTGATTAAGTTATCATCAAGATCAATCATCCATTTTGGTGGATTAAGGTTTTCACCCCATCAACACCCAAGATCCATTGAGTTTGATGAAACTTATGATGTTTACAAAGGAAGACCTATGAGTTCCTTGGAAATCAAATGAATGCATGGATGTATGGTTTATGCATCAATCACAATCAAGATCACACATGGTCGCACAAACAGGATTCAAAGGTTCGACGTCACGAGCATGGAGTCAAAGTTAAGAACCACCCACAAAGGTATGTACTAGGGAATTTTGAACCTGCCGAACGGGTTCTACAAAGGTTCCCAGAGTTTACAATCTTCTATCGGATACTACCGGCACGCACAATTGCTCATGGGTGCCAATAATATTCCTAAAAAGACCTCGTCTGAGCGTAGCATCGCATGACAACAAGCTCATATTGGTACTTGATCTTGTTTCTGCGCTACATCCTAAAAAGGCTTAGATGGGTTAAAAGGGTTCTAGGTCATTCAGCTTCTACGGACACTCACTATTGAAAGTAATAGCGTTCTTACGATAGTTCGTAACAACATCTACTACCTTCCATGAGGCCTCCACTGATTGGGGTTCCACCATATGACGCTCATGCTAAGGATTGCTCCTGACATGCGACTATTGGTCTTACCACCTCCTATCTCAAGTTACTCACAAAAGTCCGTGTTATAACTTTATCTCATCACAGAGGAACCATCGAGCACCAAAAAGAAAAAAAGAAAATAAACAAACAAAGCACACAATAATATATACAAATAAAACAAATAGATAAACAAAAATAGGCTTAACACACTTAAAACTGGATCCCCAGTGAAGTCGCCATTTTTTCTGTAGCGGGGAAAATCTGATATCGAAGCCATGGGATTGACTCGAATCAATATTTCGTTTGAAATCGCCACCGCGCTTTATTTTTTCAAAGGGAAAGGGAAAAGAACGTAAAACCCAAAGTTTTGTTTTTAAAACAAGAAAGAGATCTCAGGTACGGGTGTTGATTATATGAGGGGAAGGTTTAAAGCACCCCTCATATCTGTGGTACTCCACAGGAACCTTTTTGAAAATCTGTGTCGTGTGTGCTAAAAAACGGTTTGTTTTATTTTTAAAATAAGCTCGGCAAAGCATTAAGCCTTGTGCCTACATACCTCCTCGGTGCAATGGAGAAGTCAAAGCTAATGTAGTTCCGCTTAAAGGGAAAATATTTTAAAAACGAATAAACACTTTATCGTCGTCGGAGAGAAATACTCAGCCATTGATCTTGAGCATGAGAACAAATAAGTTCTTTGCTTCGCAAATGAAAGAAGGGCTCCAACTCGGATAAAATCAACGAGTATGCCACTAGCTCTCTCACGCGGAAAAGATCTCATTATATCAATCAATTTCAAAATCGTAGGGGTATCGCTACTCGGTTCGACAATTAGTCGTGTCTAAACTTTTGAAGAAAAAGGCCACTAAGGGCAAAAGATATTTTTTAAAGAAAGGTTTTGAAAAGATTGCAAACATAAGAAGGTTTTTGAAAAAAGGGAGAAGATTTTGAAAATTAAAGAAGTGGGAGGAGATGAAGAGGCTATCCTATTGTGTAAAATAAAAGCTAAGGAAAGAAACGGTCTAACCGAAATAAGAAGCCAACACTTGACATTGTGAGTCAAGGTAGATTTCCCATCCTTTGGAATATCAATACTAAACCAACATTATCACTTGGGGATCCAGATGAATTTATTATCTTAGCACCACTTTGCATTAAGCACATTAAAATTCTGACGAAAATCGGGCAGAGTAACGGCTGTTTTTCGGGTAAAATCCTTATTTCATTGCCTTGGAATTATCCATCAAGGGCTTTCTAGGAAATACCTGCACATACAAACAGACAACAATCCAATGCCAGATAGACAGAATAACAGTAGAGTAACAGTATCATAAGGGTCTAGAGGTACTAAGTCCGTAAGTCCGAATCTCCAAAATGCTAGGGATAGTAACCAATAGTCCAAGAGAGCCTTTAGTGTTTTTTAGATTTTTGTTATTTATTAGTGTTTTAGCATAAAAGTAAAGTATGGTCCAAGTGGACAAAGAGAAAATAGCAGAAACATAAACACATGTCCAAGTGGACAAAGAGAAAATAGCGGAATATAAACGTCCAAATGGACAAAGGAAAAAAATAGCGGAATATAAATATGATGAAATGATAAAATAAAGCGATAAAGCGAGAAATATAAAGAGCGGTATAATAAAGTGCGGAAATTAAAGTTAGTTGCTAGATGTTAAAGATAACCATCTTGAAACTTGTCAAGTATGTTATCAAAGTTAGTAAGAAAGATCGATGGTGAGTGAAGGATGTTCTCGGATTTAAATTCAATGGAACTTTATCAGAAGCTTGATAAAATCATAGCGACTACACGATAAATTTCCATAAGTCTTAAATCAACCGCATACAATTCTCTTCCATTTTTGATCTTTTTGAATCGGAACACGAAATATTGCGCTATGTTAAGCAGATCGCCAAGTGATTTATGTAGAAATCACCCTACAACGAGGCCGGTTAAAACTTTATGTGCTAATGCATGCGAGAGAAATGATATGTAGATCATTCTCCGAAAGCAATACCGCACGAAAAGAAAATAGGTAACGATCTAGTCTTTACCAAGAATCCATAAGAATTCTCAAGGCGTTAAGGCTTTCATCGATCAAAAGAAAAAAGGAGAAGAAGAAGACAAAATGCATAAAGTAAAATCAACTCACACTATCATTAATATCATTCATCTAATATTATGGATTTGGTCCTTTCAAACCTATCAACATCCTAGATCCAATGATATTAATGAAGTGGAGGAAGTAGGAAGCCAAAACAAGCATAAAAAAGGCAAAAAACCACAATCTGCCAGCAGGAAATCGATTTACCTCTGTAGGAAATCGATTTCCTGAGTGCAGAGTTCAAATTTTGAAAAAAAATAAGGTGGAAATCGATTTCCTACAGAGGGAAATCGATTTCCTGCACGCAGCATTCAAAAAATCAGCATTAGGAGGCATAAAACTTGACTTAAGCAAACATACAAACACCTTATGATCACACATCAATTGGAGCACGAATTTTCCATCAATTCACCATCAAATAGGACCAATATAGCATCAAATATGCATCACACACAAGCACAAAAGAATCACATTATGATAGATGAAAAAGGATGAAGAAAATTATCAAATCTTGAACAAAACTTAGATCTACTTCAAGAATCACCAACACAAATCTTGATCTCTCAATAATTGAAGAAAAAGAGTGAAATGGATGGTGGCTTAGCTCAAAGTTTGTGAGGTTCAAGATGTGACTCACAAACTTTATGAAAGAAAAAGAGCTTTGGTGAATTTGGTAAGGATGAGGAGAGAAATTGCAAGGGGTTTGTTGGCTCTCCAAGCTTGAGAAATGAATTTGCAAGAACTTTTTTGGCTATCAAAAGCTTGAGAAATGAGGGAGTAGAGACCTCTATTTATAGGATGGGAGCAAGAGTAGTGGTAGTTTGGTCTTTTTGCATTTGGTAATTAGCTTATGTTTAATTGGTGTTTAAATGGTATTTAAATGGTAAAATGGTATTTAAATGGTAAAATGAAGGGAATTAATTTTGGTGAGGTGGAAAATTGGTAAAATGACAAAAATGATCAAAGAAAATTGGTGCCAAAATGATGTCATGCTTCCCTCCTTATATTTTTTGAATTTCTCCCCAGGGAAATCGATTTCCCTCATGGGTAAATCGATTTCCATAGTGAAATCTTCAAAAATCCGTTTTCTTGCACTGTTTTGATTTCTGCCCGATCTTTTTCCTGCAAAACACAAACAAAGGAAACAAAAATGCATATTTTTGGATTTTGGTTAGTATAAAACAAATTAAAGAAAATTAGGTGCTTGATAGTTCCCCTCAAAGACGAAGCGAACATAACACCGAAAAATGAAATCTCAAGATTGTGATCTTGATTAATGATTGAGATGCAAATGATGTATGATCTTAGGGTCAAAAATTGGGGTATGACAGAAGGCATTATAATATCCTTAAGGGAAGTTCAACCATATTAACGTTCTTCAAGCTAACTAAATATCAGGAACTGATCACACAGTCCCCAACCAGAGCTTTTAACGGGGTTAACTTCTAACCGTATATTTTTATCCCTAAATGGATTGTGTTCATCCAAGATGCATAAATAACATTCTTGAAGAACTTATACAATGCTACTCATCCTGAATTACGAATTCACCTCACTCACAAAGATCTTTCCTCACAAAAGTATTTGGCTATAAGAACTAGTGAGATAAAGTGAAAATAAAACTTAGAGAGAGAGTGTGTGCGCGTGTCAATACAAAAATAAAGTTATGTATGAAATGAAATACAAAATGAGGCCTCTTTTGATAGGCTTCAAATCCTCCAAAAAAGGAAACCTCATTAAATAAGATTTGACCGTTAATAATTGATTAGATCATTTAATAGTAAGGACTATGAGTTCTAAATTAGGTAAGAATTAATATTTAGCCTTTGCTAATCGAATGAGTTCATTCAAACAACCTTAAACCTTAAAAACATACCAATCTATTCAATTTGCATAATCGATTAGATCTAGTAAAAAAATATTTTCTGGCTTTTTAAATGTTATCATCTCTTTCTATGCAACTTTTTTATATCTTTCTCAATTCGTTTCCTTTCCAAGAAATTTTTTTAAAAAAGGTTTTAGTGTGTGTGTGTCTGTGCTTATAGCCATTTACTTCTATAAAGAATGACTTTTGTATTTACAATTTTTTTCACTCATTTACTAATTTGGGATAACTTCCCTAAGCCTGTGTCTGATGTATTCATTGTGTTGACACTTGAGAACTCTTGAGGCTTTTGATAATCACTTTGTTTGCCTTTGTCTGAACACTTTATCAAACCTTTATCAAACCTATAGCTTGCATATTTAAGCGCTTAAATGCATTTGTTGACTTTCACAATGATTGAATCTTTACTTATGTCGAGTGTTGATCTTTTCTGATCGTTTACAGTTGACTTAATGTTGCATCTTTATCATAATGAATATCTTATTCTTGTTCTTTACAATTGCCATCGTCAAAACAAAAACCTATTACCTGAAAAATAAGGTTCCACATTCTCCCCCTTTTGATGATGACAACTGTCATACCCCAAAATTTACCCAATACAGCCTACGTATATTAATCCATCAGGGCTATTAAAATAAGGGTCATGGGGTTTAACACTTCTATTTTTAAACTCAATCTCTTATAAGGGTGTATTTAAAAATAAGGGTGTCTATTGGGCTTGACATTTTCAATTGTCAAGCCCATTCTTAAATACTTCTCCAACATTCAGAATAGCAGGGGTGTGTTTTAGAGGATTTCTTTTGAGCCCAATGTAAATTTAGGCCCATTTAGAGTTTTTTAACTAAGTATTAGTTTTTATTAATTTATTTATTTATTTAAGTTCTATTAATTTAATATTTTGTTTTAATTAATTAAAGTTATTAATTAACTAATTTTAATTTATTAATATTTCGTTTTAGTTAATTAAAATTATTAGTTAACTAATTTTAATTGATTAACATAAATTAAGTAGTATTATAGTACAATTTATAATATTATTATATTTTAATTATTATTATTATTATTTGTTATTTATTTATTATTTTAATTTTAATTTTGAATGTTGACCAAGTCAACAAAGGAAACCTAGGGTTTCCTGTTCATCTCCCTCAAGCTTGCAGAGGCGCCTCCAACCAACACAAACCATAGTACTAACAGATCCAGGCCCATGGAAATTGAATCAAAACAAAAACAGAAATCAAATCAAATCAAATATTTTAATCATACAACAAATAATTAAATACAAATCAAATCAAAATTATAACAAAAACTTAAACCTAGTCAAATCCTAAAGAATAATTCTAATCAAATCGGATCAAATCAATATTACAACAGATTGAATCTTTCCTAATCTACAATCCTAAACTTGACTATAAATCAAAAACCTAAGGCTACAAAAAAGGGGACGAAGAATTTGAGAGAGAGAACCCTTGGCCACGAATCCATAGCCTTCAGCTTTGTCCACCTTGTGCCGACACCTGCAAACAGAGAAGAAAGAGAAGGATTAGCAAATCGGAGAGGGAGCTTACACGATCCAGAACTCAAGACAAAAGGTAACCCGAGCCACTTAGCTTAGATCTTGTATCGATTGAATGCATGTTTGGTTGTCTTGATTGTGTTTTTCTGGAAAATTTATGTGGGGTTAGGGTTAGGGTTCATGTTTAGGGTTAGGGTTCATGCGTTTGGGGTTAGGGTTCATGTGTTTGGGGTTAGGGTTCATGCGTATGTTGTTGTTCTGGGTTTATGGATGAAGGTGATGGTTGGGGAAGATGAAGATCTTGAAGATCTTCGTCACTTTTCTAGGTTCTGGGCTTTGAGCAGGTTGAAGGTTTGAAGATCACGGTTGATATTCAACCGGAGATCTGGGTTTTGCGGTGGTTCAGGGCGTTTGGGTTGGTGGCCGGAGGTTTGAGTTCTAGAGACCTCTCTCTCTAGAACAAAGGGGATGGCTTAGTGTGAGAGCGGAGAGAGAGAGAGAGAGAGAGAAAGAAAAGAAAAAATGAGGTATGGGCTCAGATTTTTCTTTAAATAAGCCAAGAAGACCTTCAGGATGCGTGACGCGTAGCTTCCAGATAGCCACGCGATGAGAAGACTTTGATCGTTTCTCCATGCATCAGCTTACTATGTTCCTTAGTCAAACATTGAATATTGGCCCTCCTTTCATTATACCTTAGATCTACGCTCCGAATTTCTATTCTGAGAGCCATTGGATCTGAGGAGAACGCTTCAGATCAATTTTCCCACCATAACACCATGCGCTCACCCACATCCTACCTGACGGACTCAAGAAGTCTATTGGGCCAAGCCTTTGCTAACTACACCCTCTACAATTAATAACTAACTAAAACTACACCCCCTGTGTTTTAAAATTAATTAATTGTTTTAATAAAAAGATTAATTTTAAATAATTGTTATTTGGTTCGATTATATTTAATAATCACGCTAATTAATAATATTTCTTCTGATTAAAAAAAATGCAAATTACTATTAATAATTTAATATAATTTTTTATGCACACTTAAGGTTTAATTCGTTAATTGTTTTAATCGAATCAATCGATTACGACGATTAGCGACAAAAATCAATTTTTGTCAAGCCAATTAAGGTTAGGGCCAATTTACTAGTTGTTTTGATCGAATTAATCGATTGCGATGATTAATAATAAATTATTCAATATACTTTAATTTAAATAATCTATTCAAACAGATTCAATTTGCTAAGGGTTTTAACCGAATAAATTGATTATGATAATTAGTAATTCTTTATTAATTTGTTAATTATGTTGATCAAATCAATTGATCAACGCAATTAACAAAACTTCAAAAATATTAAATAGGGTTGTATGCTACTAATAATCTTTTAACATGCTCACAAACTATAAATTACGCAAAACTGCGATTGATTGCAAACTGCGTACTGCAATTGATTTAAAACATACTTCAACATACAAATTTCAAATGCATACAACCTCTAAAAAACACCAACATATTCCCGAACTACATAGACTCTGATCCTCCCTAAGGAGGTACGTAGGCACTTTGATAGCCAAGGCGAGTCCCCTTCCCCAAAACTTCAATAGGTGTAAGGTTTACCCTATTAACTTTCTGTCATCTTTCTTTACATAGCCACAAACCTTACCTTAATACTTTTACGCCATAAACCTTTGCCTTAGATAAAACCTTAGGAAAGGGTTAAGGGTGCCTAACACCTTCCCTTGACCTGATTATAATAACTTACCCGGATCTTTTAAACTTCGTAGGGTTTCCTATTCGCCCTGGTAGAATAGGTGGCGACTCTAAATCTAAAATTTTTAAGGCAGGTTGCTACAGCTGGCGACTCTGCTGGGGATAAACAAAAGGCGAATTATTATGCTCCTAGGTTTGTTTAAGGTTTGGGGTTTATGGCGAACTATTAGGGTTTGGCTAATTTTCAGGGTTAGGATTTTGGGGTTAGGTTTAGGTTTTTTTTTTTACAATAAATATTTAATTTTCCTTTTATTTATTTACATTTTTATTTATCTACGGTAATTTAAATGAATATTGTTCAATTGTATATTTGGTTTTTATTATTGCATTTTTGGGATATAAATTGCTGTTACAACATAAGTGTGGGAATTATCCTTAAGACCAGAGGAGACTTGCATCGCCTACGAGTCTTAATGATAATTCCACTCAGAGTGGGTTAAATATCAGGAAATGTCCAAAACGAGGATTGACTTTGTTAAGGGCAGGACTTGGTATTTAGCTGATCTCTCTGGGAACCTACCCCTAAAACTCGAACCTCATGGGCAAATGAGTTGTTTTAAAATCCAAAGAGACAAAAAGTATCGGAGGCTACGAACGGCCCCATGAGACCTTTTAGAACATACCAATGGGGAAGGTAGACTCCCTAAGCCGTTATGTCGAACCTATGAACTTAGCGCTTATGTGCTTATGTGTTTAATTATATGTTTTTTTTATTATTTTATATCATATAATTGGTTGCATTCATCATTCATCATATGCATTTATTCATCATGTCTTATCCACAGGAACAAAAAATAATAAAATATATATTCTTTTGGTGAATATCCACGAAAATGAGTACTAAGAAGCCCATCATCCGCTTCACCATCTCAATCCCTGATATCCGAAAGCTAAAAATAATCAAGGAGAAGATGCCGTCAAATGCTTTGAACAGGTTTGTGGGTCGTTATGGAGACATTCTGGATCTACTAAAGGTTAAGGTTCAAGAAGAAGCTATCACCGCTTTGGTTCAGTTCTATGATCCGCCGCTCTGGTGTTTTACATTTCAGGATTTTCAGTTGGCTCCTACCTTGGAAGAGATGGATGCTATGCTAGGATTTTCAAGGACTAAAAAGGAATTTTACACAGGAATTGGGAAAGAAGTTGAGATTTCTGATTTGGCCAAAGCCTTAGGAGTGCCCGCTACGGATTTAGAGCCTAATTACAAGACTGATGGTGATGTACATGGGATTAAGAGATCTTACTTAGAATCTCAAGCTATGTGTTATGCTCAAAAGAAACAATGGGACATTTTTGGACATTTCCTGGCTCTTTTAATCTTTGGTGTTGTTTTATTGCCTAAAAACATTGATTATGTCGATCCTGCTGCAATTCATGTTTTTACATCCTTTAGGGTTTTGGATAAGGATCCAACTCCCACCATCCTCGCTAACATTTATTATGCCATCCATGCTCGGTGCGAAATTAAAAAAGGAATGTTATTTTGTTGCATTCATTTTTTGTATGCTTGGCTGACTTCTCACATTTACAAAGCTAATTACTTGATCAAAGATTTGACTAGACATGAGTGGTCTCAAAAGCTAAGGACTCTTAAAGCAGATTCCATCTTCTGGTACGCAAGGAAGTTGAACTCTGAAAGGATCATTTACAAGTGTAGAGAATTTAATAATGTGCCTCTGATTGGGACTTTAGGTTGTATTAATTATAACCCCGTGCTAGCATTGCGCCAACTGGGCCATTCTATGGATGGTGAGCCTTCTAAACAACAAGTGGAGGAATTAATTTTGCGTGACAAAGTAAAGGGTGATCCTAGAACACTAAAGAAAGTAATCTAAGCTTGGAAACACGTTCAAACAAAGAAATTTGGGCAGAAGAATGTCGTAGCTGAGGAGCCTTACACTAAATGGGTTCAAGAAAGGGTCGGAAAGATTTTACTGCCATTCATTGTGGATCCAGCATACAAGCCTGATTCTCCTAATCCTGTTCCTCTATCCATCAAAGAGATAGAAGGGATCAGGGCTGCCCTAGAGGCGTCTCAAAAGGAAAGGGAAAAATTAGAGCTTCACATACATCAACTGACCAACGAAAAGAGTCAACTACGCCTCGACCTTAAAGAGAAGAGCCAAGAGCTTCAAACTATTAAGGAGGAGAATGAAAGAGAAAGGGGTAAGAGGAAGCGTGCAACATAAGGTGTCCTAAGTGCTAACTTCAACTTAATTGCACATAACGAAAGGCTAGAGCAAGCAAGTGTGGAAATCGCAAAGTGGAGAAGGTATTACAAACAAGCTTCCCGTGACAAAAAAGAGTCCGAGGAAAATTTAGAAGCTGTGATATTTGAATTGACTGATAGGACCAAAGATCAAGAGATGCAAATAAGGGATCTCAAGTATGACCTTTAAGAAGCCCGCAATTCTGAACAAGAAGAGCGCTCAAGGAGAGTAACCACGGAAGAAGCACTTGTACAATGCACCGATGAGCACAAAAGGGCACTTCTAGCTTTGGCCGCACTTAGGGAAGTATTTGTAAAACAAAGAGAGCTATTTGAAGAAGCAAGGGATGAAAAGGAGTATTGGAAAAGGCAATATACAATTGTTTCTAATGCAAGTAAGCATGTGAGCATTGTTCCTAAAGTTCTCAAGGACTATGAGAAATGTCGTGAGAATTATGATAAGCTAGTCTTCTTGTGTAATGACTTAATCCAAGACATTCCGAAGAATTTGAAAAGAGCGGAATTTTCTCCCGTCATTCTTCCCGAGGTAGTGAGAGAGTTCATGGAGCTTTGTAGGGGTATGGTGGACAAGTTCAAAGCGGATATCCAAAGGCGTTCTTAGGCATTTACTATTTTCTTGTTGCATTTAATTTTTGAGTGTTTAATTTTCAGTTTCTATTGTAACTTGGCAATGAATTTGTAATTCCTTTTCAAGTATTTTCAATTAATAAAGTGTGTTTACTTTCGCATTACTCATTGTTCCTACAATATTCACCAAAAGGATTATTTAAATAATGTTTTTTTAAAAAAATAATAAAATAAATGTGGATAAGACATGAACATAAACATGGCATTTATGACATGTATATCATTTCAATTTTTTTTTTAAAAACATTAAAAGGAGGAAATTGTCTTTATCTCCGCTCTTCCAAGAGAGTCATCCGATCCCATGAGGAAGGAGAGACTTCTCAAGAAGGATTCATCCCACTGCGCAAAAGGAAGGGGTATCCCGCACAGTTCGCATTCCTGCCAACAATCCTCCTAAAGAGGATGATTATTTGGATCTGCAGTATTGTGATGTGGATAATACAAACTTGGCGCCTCCACACAAGCAAACTTCCCCTAACTCTGGAGAAGATTCCAAGGATAGCGAACAAATTAAGGCACTGGAGGAAAGACTGAAGGCGGTAGAAGGATACGGTGTCTTTGATGTGGATACCTTCGAGATGAGTATTGTTGATTGTTCCTTGAGCGACCGGGTGAAGGTCAAAGGCTTGAGAAGATAATGACTGCGGTCATTGAGAGAAATCCTCTTAGAAGACCGAGTGAAGGTCAGAAGTCTAAAGGGGTCAATGAATGTTATATATGTGGATCAGATCACTTAACAGTTCATTGTTGGTCTGTCACAAGTGGTTCTTGTGCAAGGGTGTTAGTCACAAACATTGGTTTGTGTAGGTAACAATGAATGTTATATCTGTGGATCAGATCACTAAACAGTTCATTGTTGGTCAGTCACAAGGGGTACTTGTACTATTGGTTGTTAGTCACAAGGGGTACTTGTGCAAAGGGTTGTTAGTCACAGGAGTGCCTGTGCAGGGAACAATGAATGTTATATCTGTTAATCATTGGCTTTTGCCCGTGCAAGGGTTGTTAGTCACAGGGTGTCTGTGCAATGTTAGTCATCGATTGTTGGCCCGTGCAATTGTAATCTGATAGGTTATAGTAGATTAAGACCTTGTTTAAGAAAAAATCACCTCGGAAGGGTGGACTGGATTAGCTTGAGATTCTCTCAAGTGAACCAGGATATATCTGGTGTTCATTTATTTATTTAATGTTTAATGTTTAATGTTTTCCAGTTATCAGAAGCTCAAAGAAGTCTTAACTTTCTAAGAAGGCAAACAACTTCTGAGAAATGATAAGCTTATGATAAGAGAGAGCTTATAGCTTCTAATAAATAGCAACCTCATAAGCTTCCGCGCGGGAGTTTTAAAAAGAAGGGAATTATTGAAAACCCAAGTCAAACCCCCCCTTTCTTTTGGTTTTCTCCATCTTCATTTCTCTCTAGGGCGAAGATTTTCCACTAGAAGTTGAAACTAAAATTTTGCAATTGGGAGTAGAGAAGCAAGACTAGAGAGCTTATTTTGTTTGGCATAAATTCAGTGAACTTGGGTTGAGTAGACATTTTTATGTTCATAATGTTCAACACAACTACCTGTCTCTTGATAGTTGATTGTCATAGCAATTAGTGATGGAGTAATGAAGAAATGAGAGTCATTGATATAGAATTGGATGACTTCATCATGACCATCTGCCACAACGGAGGCATTCATCCAGAACTCTTTAACGAGATTAGTGTATATGGAGCCATGAAGAATAAGAAAGTAACCATTCAACCCCTGTTTGTTAACAACTTTCCTTATTTCAAAACAATCGAAATCATTGAAATCTACATACTTTTCATTTATAACGAACAACAGATTTGCATCCATTTTTGAAACAATAGGACTTTGAAACAAGGAAACAAAGAGTTGGTAATGAGACGTTAAAAATAGGAAAAGACTTTGAAACAATGTGTGAAGACACAATGAGACGTTTAAATAACTCAAGAGCCTCCTTGATAATCCAAAAGAGACGTTATGACTTGAATATAAGTGATCATTGCTATTCTAGTGATATGATTCCAATCCATGCGCGCCACATTGGTATTCTAACCCCTCTTTTAATTGTATTTGTTATTTGTTAATAAATGTTCTAACCCGTCAGTTTTCTAAAAAACCGAGGGAACATTGGAACCTTTTTTTTAATTGTATTTTTTATTTCTAAATAAATGTTGTATCCCGTCGATTTTCCAAAAACCCGAGGGAACATTGGAACCTCTATTTTAATTGTATATTTAATTTGTAAATAACTATTCTTACTTGTCCCTAATCAAATCCTTGTCATTCATTTCATGACTATCAACGCTTAAGATATTATCATCAGTGATCCCGTGAAACATAAATAACCTCCATTATAAAAGCATTTTGAAGCATCATAAAGCGCTTGAAACTATCTTCCACTTTAAGATTTGCAATAGTCATTAAGAGAAAATCATTTATTTATCTAACCCTTTTTTTGTTCCCAAGAATTATCAAAGATTTGAAGATCCAACATCATGAAGAGTTTAAGGTTTGCAAGATTGTTTTCCATAAATAGTTCTCTACGATGGATTGCTAGAGCAGAAGATTATTTGGGTTTAAGGTTTGTGTATCTTAAATATTTATTTGAGCATAGTTTTTTTTATCTAACCTCTTTTTTGTCTAACCTTTTTTTCTTCATATCAGAAACAAATGCAAGCAAAAGCAAGAGAATACCTTTTTTTTGTTTGGAGAATATCAAGGGATTAAAGATCCAACTTACGATCTTTATTGACAATTAATTTTTTTCCTGTGCAAAAAATGTAATATTCTGGATAAACACTGTAGTTTGTAAAAAAATTATTTTATTAATGTTTTTGTAAACAATGTAACGAGTTTTATTATAAAAAAACGAATAACGAATTTTATTAATGTTTTGTGTAAACAATATAACGAGTTTCATTATCATCATATCATACTAAATTATAATCCTAGAAGTTCTCCCCACCAAAATTTCCCGCCAAAATTTTTAATACCTAATTTTTCTCTCTCCCATAACTCACAATTATTCAATAATAATTAATAGTTAATAATTAATTTTATGTATGTATAATTGAAAGTAATAAAAAAGTTACAAAAATGATGTATCTAATAAACTTAATCCACACGTTCCAAATAAAAAATGCCCACTATCAATTACATTTTCTCAAATAAATACTACAGTTAATTGATTTATTAAAATTAATCTGCATAAAAGAAATATTGTTCCTAATAAATTGCATATGCCACCACTCCTAATAAAATGCACACTTTCCAAATAAAAATATGTTTCCCTAATGTTTGCAAAATAACACCTCAATTAATTTCATTTCATAACCAATCTCACCCACTCACCTATTTATTTCAATGGGAGTTACCCACACAATCACATAATTTTTTGCTCAATTAATCATTTATAATAATTAAATAATTAATTAAAAATATAATAATAAAGTAATAGTCATTTAGAAAAATATAATAATAAATTAATAGTCATTTAAAAAAATATAATAATAAATTAATATTCAATTAAAATTAATAATAATTTTCACAAACTTCATCCCACTAACTCCATTTATGATCTCTATTTTTTTTAATTAAGAATTAATTAAAAAATTAATCCACTAAACCATAGCACTCACCACTAACTATCAATTTTCCCAAAAATAACCACCAATTTGCTTTCAGTATAAACTTATCTTAATGGGAGTTGTCCACACCTGTAACACCACATATATAACTGAATAGTATATTATGCATGAAACGTTAAAATTGATATTGAGTACATACAAAAGTCAAAGTTAAAAGATGATCCATATAAAATACAACATGAAATTCTACTAAAAATTATAAAACACGTGTCTTCAATGGATCTGCACAGAGGAAGACCAGATCTAACGAGGTCTTCGAGCCATCACCACTTCTTCTAAGTCTTCAATCCAAACCTACTACCAATCAAACTCTACTGCTAAACTGCACTTGAAAAAGATAAGATAATTGGGGTGATATTATTAAATCTTAGTGAGTCCTCCTATCTTACGGGTTCACTCGGTTCTACAGAGAACATGCAATCAAACGGATTCACCGAGAATCCAGGTTTACCTCACGGCTAGGTACAAGTACAAAACAAGGTAGATGCTAGTTTTTACTCACTTGTTTGCCCAACGCCAAGCGTAGTTCTATGGCTTCACTCGGGGTCAGATGAACCATGACTAGCAAGGAACTTAGGCTACTGCATTTCACGCCTCTACACAATCCAACTTCCATCTAGCGTAATTCTAGAACTTTAGCATAGAATGATAAGAACAAAAATACAACTGCCCTCTTTCCACCAGTTGGGTATCCAAGATTCACCCAATGGAAGACTGACACATTCGCACGATCTATCCATCCTTCACTAGGTAACCACTCCTGTTTAGGATACGCCAAGTTGAGTCAAAGTCTACCACCTTGCTCATCCATTTATCACCTATGCCAGCGTAATCAGAAAGGTCTGACTTCTCTGTCCATACTTCCAAGAGTTCTTCCATCCCATCGATTCTCCAATCATATTCGTCACCAGTACCATCATCGGAAATGAATCTTACTAACTTCCAACTCAACACCTTTAGAGAACTCCCCTTACTACACTCGTACTCGGATGCCTCACGAGTTTCCTTCGCTGTTATCGAGACATAGAGAAAGTTTAACTCCATCGAGTCAGAACCTTGGGAGTTCCAGTTGTCTTAATCCACACCTTGACAATTCGGCTATCACTACTTCGCCTCAAACGCTCCCCTTATGCCTGACAACTCCAACATTCCCTCTACTCACACCATCCAATTAATCCATCACCCATTCAACTCTTACTACTTGGTTTCATAACACTTACAGGTTACGAGTCCTCGTGGCGGCTGTGCCGTAATTCTATTGTCATGCACTCAGTCGATGAGTTAATCAAGTTCAATGACTGAATGAGATATCATTAAAATCAGACTAGCAACGCACACATGTGAGGAAGAAAGGAATTTCTAGTGATGTCTCATGGCTCGGCCGAGAATCGACCTGCTCTGATGCCAACTATAACACCTCATACATAACTGACTAGTATATTGTGCATGAAACGTTAAAATTGATATTGAGTACATACAAAAGCCAAAATTACAAGATGATCCATATAAAATACAGCATAAAATTCTACTAAGAATTATAAAACATGTGTCTTCATGGATCTGCACAACGGAAGACAAGATCTAACGAGGTCTTCGAGCCATCACCACTTTTAAGTCTTCAATCCAAACCTGCAACCAATCAAACTCTACTACTAAACTGTACCTGAAAAAGATAAGATGATTGGGGTGAGATTATTAAATCTCAGTGAGTCCTCCTATCTTATGGGTTCACTCAGTTCTACAGGGAACATACAATCAAACGGATTCATCGAGAATCCGGGTTTACCTCACGTCTAGGTACAAGTACAAACAAGGTAACACCACCATTGGAAGTCTCATAACTATCCAATGAGGCAACAACAATAAGCACAAGCCAAGTACAAACAAATATGCAGACCCATACCCATGTACATGGAATCCAGGAGTAATTTTACGTCCCACTCATTAGGCTATGCAATCTACACCCTCGGTGAGTAACCAAGTACATAGCATCAAGAGACTTGCACAAGCACATCGCAAGACTAATCGGATACTCTTCCTAAATGGAATCCATCCGAGATGAGTTATCACCGTGACATTGCCTAAATAGCGTCCGGCCCCATCATTGTCCATATGCAAATGAGTTACGCCGAGTGCAAACACGCCTCCTTGACAGTACAAGCCGACCGGGCGAAAGCCTAGTGATCTTGCCTACGTGGCATCACAAGAGGTGAATCGAAAGTAATGTTGCCTACGTGGCATTACCTCTCCACCATACCTAGCACGCTGATGTGTAACGCAAGTGTAGAAGTGCCCCCCTACGGCCCTCACAAGCACATCACAACGGTTTTAAGTGTTCTATGCGATTTAACCCTATTGGTATAGGCCCACTCCGATTCAAGCATATATCGACACAATCGGGCCACACAGGCAAGGTATCTCTGAACGTTCAACCGGGACGAACGAGAATAACAATGATCACATCATAACAAAATCCACAATTGCATCCCTCAAGCATACATGCATACAAGTAGGATGATGATCATATCATAGTCTCATACATTTAAAATACATGCCAACATGTCATACAAGTCATAAGAGGATTTCGGTTCCCGATACGGAACGAAACTGCACTTATTAGGGAAGAAATACAAATTCTATATCAGACTAGTTCGCTACAGCGAACTCAAACAAAAGCAAACTTCCTTCAACACAGGTAAGTTCGCTACAACAAACTGCCAGCGAAGCCTCGGTTCGCTACAACGAGCAGTAGCAAGCTCCAGCGAATAAATCAAACCAAGTCCAAAACTTTTTCGCTACCTGTTCGCAACAACGAACCAAAGTTCGCTACAGCAAACTCTGATACACCTAGAAAATTCAAAAACGTGATTGGGGTTCCCCAGCCCCAAATCTTCACATGCATTTATCCTTAATTGAATAATAATATATAGCAACAACATGTATACGAATTACTACTAAAAAGGGAGTCTAAAACATGTATGAGCAAAGATTATAAACACATACACTCAACCCTTAATTCCCCAACATAAACCCTTTGCATGCAAATCCCCAAATTCTCTAACTAAGGACTCACCTTGGTTAAATAGAGGTTAGAAAGATGTTCTTGCTGCCATTGAACTCCCGCTATAGCCAAAGCTTCACCTTCATTTTCACCAAATCTGTAGCCCTCTCTTTGCCAACTTTCAGCACCAATTACTCAACTTCAAATGCGTTTATCTCCATCAATAAACAAGCTATGAGTACGAATTAATATATTAAATCGAAAAACATTTCGTGTAGAATCTGAATCTTGAAGAGTTACCTTAATCGGAGCAATGAATTAAAAGTTATGGCTTCATGAATGAAGACTGCTCAAGGAACCCGTATGCCCAAAATCAGCTTCAGCCCCTTGACTTCAAATGTGATTATCTCCCTGATCCCAAACATGTATGTTGCACCCCAAAATTTGTCCTCTTTAGTTGAGCTATAAGTTATCCAAGACGTTTATTTCGTCGTTCAAAAATTGAAGAAAAATCATAAAGAGTTCTTGTGGTTTTAGGGAAGTGCGGCGTGAAATATGGTTCAAACAGTGGAAATACGAGAAAATTCACAAGTCCTATTTGGAAAGTGATATGAGCTGAATTCTCATAAGCCCCCGACTATTTCGAAAATATCTACAACTTTCGTGTTCGGCTCGGAAGTCAGTTCTTTGAGTAAAGTGGTCAAATTGGCAAAATTACTTGGATTTTTATAGAGAAAAAGGTGCTGAATGAAGGGTTTCTGGCCTCGAAAAAGTCATATCTCGCAATCCGCTCGTCGGATTTTCTCAAAAATTTAACTGGAGCTCCGTGCCATTATTACCAAGATTTCATATGTTCGGACCGAAGACCAATTATGCACTGAAAATTCCCAGCATTTTGAAGAATGTCGTAATCTTTCGGTGAAAAGTGTGTTTTCGGGTATGTCGCGCCAAGTTTGAAAATTAATAACTTCTTCGAATTTTATCGTATGAATTCCATTCCGGCGGCATTTTCTCAGAAATTTCGTTAGTTTCGATTCTTCGTCACACATGCTTGTTCAGATTTTGAGCCGAAGATGGAGTTTTATCGAATTCTTTGAGCGGTACTCACAAAATTCTGCACAGTCGCGCCAGATGAATCGACGTTTCTCATCATTCAAACGCGCGTAATTTCTTCATCGCTTATCGGATTGAGACGATTCTCGCAGCTACGAGTCACAAATTTAGTCATCTTCGAGTGGACGTTAGTCTCATCTCGGAATTTCGCACCGATTCGCGTTTCCCCGAAAACGAGCCAAAAAAGAGATAATTAAGGGCGTTTCGGACATTTCACCACTAACACTATATAAACTATTTTTCTTCACATTCTCTCATAACTTCACTTCACCCAAAATATCAAAAACACTTTCTCTCAATTCTCTCTAAATTTTTTTGGATCAAAACCACAAATCACATAGAACTTTCATCAATATTCATCAATTTTCTTCAAGATCAAGAACAACATGGATTGAAGATCAAGATTTCAAGTTCGAAATTCTTCTCTTCCTCTCCCACATGCTCGCGCTCCTCTCTCTCTCTCCCCTTGGGATTCGACTTTCGACTTTGATTCGTGTTCGCGTTTGTGTCGCGTTCGTGTTCGCGCGTCGATTTAGATCTCCATCCGGTAAGCTTTCGAATCTTGAATTAAGTGCTTAATTATTGATCATTATGTGAATTCGAATCTAGATTCATATTTTGTTGTTGATTAATGTTGATTGATGATGATTGATCGGTGAATTTGCATGTGGATTGATAGAATTGATAGTGATTTGATGAGATCTAATAATTGTTGCATGTGATTAATGATCGTTGTTGATGAGTTGTGACGTTATAACCTTGGATCCATGAATTGTTGGTAATTTTGTGTGCATAATTGTTAATGTTCATGTATGTTGCTTGCGACGCACTCAAAGTGTTTGTACAAATGCATGTGACAACTTTTTGCTTGACAATTGCCTTGCTAAATGTTTAGGTCATGATTTGAGCTTGTTATATAACTTGATTACTTGTGCATGTGTTAATTCTTATGACCTTTGTTGCATTAATGTGATCATTGGTGATGATATTCGAATGTTGAATGTGGTTGACGCGTCTGTTGGCCGAAGATTTCGTTGGAAGGAAATATTATTTGAAGGATTATGATTCGAGGAAAGATGGTTGCTGATGACCATTTTTGAGATTTAAAAATGGCTACTGATGGCCATGTTTCGAGAATGTTGTTTGAGTTGGAATGAAGATGGTTAGAATCGGAGCTAATTCGAAGTGAATTATCTTTGAGACTTAAACATTTTGCGAAATACGTAAGGTACTGAGGCTTAACGTGTTTTCGTGGCATTCTCGGGTTCTGATCACGTTGCCACGCGTCGAAAGAGGAATCAAGCGGGAGGATTTGAATTTCGAAGTAGTCTGTGTAACCGCACAAGGACAGATGGCATCCCAGGGATTCTTATGGGTAACATGGCATCAGATTAGTGTAGGACCGTTAGGATCGAAATTAGTATAAATAAGGGTCTTAATGTTAGGATTCCGTGTGTTCATTTTGTACAAATCACTCACAAATCACTCAAGTATCAAGTGTTTAGAGAACGAGTTCGCTGAGAAATGTACGTATGACACCAACATCATTTTAAATACATTTGTATCTTTCTTTATTCAAGTATCTTTTCAATTCCATTTATCTTTTCGTCAACTTTCATTTCGAAGCACTTTACATTTCTGCATTTTACATTCTTGCACGTTATATTTCTGCACTTTACATTCCTGCAGTTTACACGCTTTTATTTACGTTTTCTTTGTCAAAAGTCATATTAACATGTATAACAAGTGTTGTTTTTAAATGAATATTCATATGATCACATCACAAGCAAGTTTTCTTGAAGTCAGAACAAACAAGCATGAATCGAATCATATCGAGAGACAATTGTTTGACTATGTCCTAGGATCAATCTAGTCGATCCTGCGAGTAACCAAAGTATATTTTATAGTTTGGAGGACTAGCGGTTGTTTACCGGAAATCACCGTAAACAAATTGGCACGCCCGGTGGGACGGTGTCAAACAGATTGTTATTAATTGATTGTTTTGTTTTGTCTAGAAAATATCAAGACCTTGTATGAACCTTAGGAACGGTAAATTAACCAACAGCGCGCGACCGATTCCTAAACGAAGGTACAACAAGAAAATGGTCTATGCGGCCAGTGGAGGGGGTCAAGATCCCCCACAGGGGTCAGGAACAGTAGCGGCAAATTCTACGCATGTTTCGACTTCTACTCAAGAGGCGCAGGCTATACCGGTTTCGACAGGATCTGGACCCATAAGTAGTTCCCAGGCTATACCCGAGAATACTTCAGGGACAACAGGGACTGTTCCAGTCTCGAGTTTGACTACCGTGCCTCCACTCACAGGCGCAAACGAGATACCACTTTTCTCGACAAACGCCGCAAGTCAATTATTTACCCCAGGACCATCAACCGATTTTGAAGGTTGGAGACCCAACAATCCATATGGAATGCCATATTCATACATGACAGGATTACGAGGAACAGGTCCTACATACACTGCGCCTAACCCAACGGCGTTTTCGCCTAATGTCGGCTCGATAGGTCGAAGCGCACAAAACACTGGTTTCTCTGCCCAAATACCTCCTTTAACCACAAATAGCCAAGCAGCATTTCGACAGGAAATGGATGCAAGTAACCATGATATGTTAGGGGTCCTTGCTAAAGAATTAGGTTCGATTTTTAATCCTTTAGTAACAAACATTGCCAGGACTAACCAAGACAATGTGGAAACATATCAAAAAATATCATCACAAATAGGGCGAATGGCGGATTTCTTAGGAGTCCCGCAAAACAGGTGAAGAAACAACCAATCAACCTATCGAGAAGGGGACCCAATTCTAGAACAAGTTCGAACCGCAGTACCACCACCTAGGCCAACACCAGTCGAACGAAACCAAGTGGTAGATTTAGAAACTCAAAATCAGACGACTAACGCTGGTCAACAAGAAGTTCCCCAGCAACAGCCTAGAGTAGTTGTAGTGGGAAGAGACGAACATTTTGACGAAGTTGTGCATAGGGTTAGGAGAGATAATTTGGCAACAGAAAACAATCTTACTGCCATGATAGAGAGAATAATGGCTAACAATGGCCTTAATATTGGACTTCGACGTCCAAACTATACGTCCCCCATACCCGAATACATTATGCAAACATAATTACCAAGAGGTACCAAGGTACCCAAATTTACAAAGTTTTCAGGGGACACTAGTGAATCAACGGTGGAACACATAGCCAGATATTTGACGGAAGCAGGAGATCTAGCGGGGAACGAGGATCTAAGAATTAATTACTTCCCTAGTTCGCTAACAAAAAATGCTTTTGTTTGGTTCACTACATTACCCCCAAATTCCATAGACGCATGAGCACACTTGGAGAGATTATTCCATGAACAATTCTATATGGGTCAAACCAAGATAAGTCTGAAAGAATTGGCTAGCATCAAGAGGAAGTTCACAGAGCCTATAGATGATTACTTAAACAGGTTCCGTTTAATGAAATCAAGATGTTTCACGGTTGTCCCAGAACACGAATTAGTCGAAATGGCTGCAGGCGGTCTAGATTATTCAATCAGAAAGAAACTAGATACCCAATACCTAAGGGATATAGCCCAATCGGCAGATAGGGTTCGACAACTCGAACGACTAAAAGCAGAAAAGGCCAGGGAAAATAAAAGTTACAAGAAGGAGAGGGTAGCATATATTGAAGCAGAAGACGCTGACGGAGAATCTTTCGAAGATTCATACAGTGTGGAAGAGGTCGAAATAGATCTAGCTGAATTAAAAGAAGCATCGCCTTATTCTTGCAAATTGCTCACCCCTTCTAATGGAAAAAAAATCCAGTAGAGAATGATAAAAGCGATAGATTTCCTAAGAAAACTTATACATTTGACGTTACTAAATGTGACGAAATATTTTATTTATTAGTGAAAGATGGCCAGATGATAGTGCCTCCCAATTCCAAAATTCCTCCGTTAGAACAACGGAAGAAGCGAGGCTTTTGCAAATATCATGGTTTTTTAGGCCATAAAACCTCACAATGTTTTCTTTTCAGGGATCTAATTCAGAATGCTATTAAGGATGGACGTCTGAAGTTCGCTGATAAAGCCAAGAATCATATGAAGGTTGACACAGACCCTTTAAGTGTTGCTGACACTAACCTGTGTGAACCACTGGACGTCAACATGGTGGAAGTATCTGAAATCGATGTTGCTGAATCGGAGATAATTTCAACTGGAAAGCAGGCTACTCAAAGCCTAAATGACAATACAGTCTTCAATATTGATGTTGAAGAATCCCTTGATGCAGAAATGACTGAAGATCTGAAAGGGAAAACTAGCGAGGCCACTGGAGACCTCAGGGCAAAACTTCAGCAGATACATATTTCTGAAGCTCCTCCGACAGTTGTTAACATGGTCAATGTTAGGCGGCCGTTATCTGAAATAGAAGAACTAGAAAAATGGCTGATAAGGGAGAAAGGAAACATCGAAATCCCACCAAGAGGGGAGAGTCTGAAAGATTATCTCTGGAATTGTCATGAGAAAAATGGTGGAAAAATGCTTATGTGCCCAAGGTGTTCGGTTATGCTGAATCGAAGGGTTCAAGCTAATTTTGAGAGGGCCATGCGAGAAAGAATGGAGCAACCCTGGAGAGGAGGAAACCTATTGCTAAAGGTATACCCAAGAACTGAAGAAAGCTTAGTGGGATTCTTGGTCAGATGCCACAAAGAAAACACTGAGGTTGCATTGTGCCCCAGATGTGGAGCAGTCTATGACGAGCTACTAGCACGATCATTTGAAAGGGTATATTTCTATATGGGTCGAGAAACTCAGGGACTTCGTCCCAACATATATGTGTTCGATAATTGGACCCCATCGAAGAGGCCTGACAGCCCGCACCCTAGAGCTCGAAGGGTCACATTCAAAGTCCCTGCAGAAATACCCAGGGATAGATGGATGCAAGCTGGTGCGAGAACCAACAAATGGCGAAGTTAGGACCAAGGGGGAAGAACTGCAATGGCATATAGGAAGCAATTCCAGACCTCAAATCGAGAGATGTACAGGTTGGAGAATTACAAAGGCAGAAATCCTATGTCTAGATCCCAATGGAGAATGCACCAGAGGATGAAAAAGGCCCAAAGGGAATACAAACCAAGGGAGATTGGAGAGTCTAGTAGCAACCAAATCCCAACACAGGGGGCAAGGACAAGTAAACCTCCAGTGGAACGCAAGTTGTTCGATTCTGAAAATGAGAAAGAAGAAGAAAAGATGCATTCCAGCCCTTGGAAAGAAGAAGATAGGATGACAAATGATTTCGACTCAGACGGAGTATCGTCTATAAACCTCAATTGCAATGTTGTGTCAGTGCTCCCTCATGAGTTTAATCAAGAAGTAGAAGCTGAAGATTGTGAGGAAGCTGATGCGAAAGAGATGGCACGACACAGACCTGTGTGTTATTATGTGCTAAACAATGGGGCAGTCGAAGAGCAGAATGCTTTCTTCGAAAGGCCTGATGAAGGTATGAGAAACCATCTAAAACCACTCTATATAAGGGCCAAGATTGAGAATGTTGGCATTAACAAAGTCCTAGTAGATGGGGGGGCAGCGGTGAACCTAATGCCCCAATACATGTTGAAGAGAATTGGTATGTTCGATACTGATATAAGGCCACATAACATGGTTTTGTCTAACTACGAAGGCAAGATAGGGCAAACTTTAGGAGTCATTCAAGTAAATCTAACTGTGGGTTTGGTCACAAGGCCAACGATGTTCATGGTGATACCAGCAAAGGCGAATTACAATCTTTTACTAGGAAGAGAGTGGATCCATGGAGTTGCTGCAGTGCCTTCGACAATGCATCAAAGATTAACCATTTGGAGGGAAGATGGCATAGTAGAAAACATTGAAGGAGATCAGAGTTACTACATGGCCGAAGTTAATCAAGTCAATAAGACTAGTTTCGACAGGAACTTGGCGAACATAGGACCTTGCCATGCTGCTGAAGATATATACACTCCGAACAAGAATGCTTTATACTATTTGTCTTTACACCCAAATGGATTCCAATGGAATAGAGAAATAATGGACGGTCCAGAAGATACCGCACCAATAGACCATTTGTCAACGATACGGCCAACAGGCTGGGATGACGAAGTTGATGATGTCTGAATCATCCTTCTTTGAAAATATTTCGGCTTACATAGCCGAGAACAAAAGAAAGACGACTCTCGAAGCCGAATTATCACATATGATTGTTGATGCAATTCCAAGAAAGGAAGAAACAATGAATTCTGGGACACATTCGATCCCTCAATTCCTTGAAGATACAGTTCAAGCCGAAAAGACCTCAGGTGAAGAGTTGAGTCAAAGGCTGGACGCAATTTACGATGAAGAACCCTTGGGATTCGAGAAAGACCCAATGGCGTCAAATATAAAAATGTTAGCCCAAGATCCACTCGAAGAAGTAAATCTTGGAGACGGAGATCAGAAGAGGGTAACATACGTCAGTGCAAAATTAGAGCCAACATTGAAATCAAGGGTCATCGCGTTATTAAAAGAAAACAAAGATTGCTTTGCATGGGATTACGATGAGATGCCTGGTTTAGGACGAGATTTGGTCAAATTAAAGCTGCCCATAAAGGAAGGAAAAAAGCCTATCAAGCAAACTCCTAGGAGGTTCGCACCGGGGATTCATTTGAAGATCAAAGTAGAGGTCGAAAGACTTCTACGATGCAAGTTCATCAGAACTACAAGGTATGTCGAATGGATTGCTAATATTGTGCCGATTATTAAAAAGAACGGTTCATTAAGAGTATGCATAGATTTTCGTGATCTGAACGCAGCGACGCCTAAAGATGAATATCCCATGCCTGTAGCAGAAATGCTAGTAGATTCAGCCGCAGGCTTCAAATATCTAAGTATGTTGGATGGATATTCTGGGTATAACCAGATCTTCATTGCGGAAGAAGATGTGCCCAAAACAGCTTTCCGTTGCCCAGGGGCAATAGGCACCTACGAATGGGTTGTAATGCCTTTTGGTCTGAAAAATGCTGGGGCAACTTATCAAAGGGCAATGAATTCTATATTCCATGATTTTACAAAAACTTTCATGCAAGTATACATAGATGACATCGTTGTAAAGTCTGTTTCAGATAACAGTCATCTTGACCATCTGAGCCAATCATTCGAGAGAATGAGAAAACATGGCTTAAAGATGAATCCCCTTAAATGTGCTTTCTTTGTGCAGGCTTGAGATTTCCTGGGCTTCGTAGTCCACAAAAAGGGAATAGAAATTAATCAGAATAAAACAAAAGCTATTATGGAAACAAAGCCTCCATCCACGAAGAAAGAACTACAGTCTTTACTGGGAAAGATAAACTTCTTGAGAAGATTCATCTCTAACTTGAGTGGACGCACGCAAGCTTTTTCTCCCTTACTTCGACTCAAGCAAGGAAGGTTTGAATGGAGTGCTGGACATCAAGAAGCTTTTGAGAAAATCAAGTAATACTTGATGCATCCACCAATATTATCTCCCCCAAATGGGAAGAAGCACATGCGCCTATATATTTCAGCTTCAGATAATACAATAGGTAGCATGTTAGCTCAAGAGGACGACAATGGCATCGAAAGAGCCATTTATTACTTAAGTAGAGTACTCAATGATACAGAGACTAGGTATAGCGCAATAGAAAAACTCTGCCTTTGTTTATATTTCTCTTGTATCAAACTCAAGTATTATATAAAGCCAGTTGATATTTATGTTTCGTCTCATTGTGATGTTATTAAACATATGCTATCAAAACCAATATTGCATAGTCGAATTGGCAAGTGGGCTTTGGCCCTTACTGAGTACTCTTTGATATTCAAACCCCTTAAAGCAATGAAAGGTCAGATCGTATCAAATTTCATTGTTGACCATGCAGTGGTTGAGAACCCTCAACAATATGTAGAATTGAAGCCTTGGAAGTTATACTTTGATGGTTCAACACATAAAGAAGGAACCGGCGTTGGAATACTAATAATTTCTCCTGATGGAATTCCAACAAAGCTCAAGTACAAGATTGAAGGTCCCTTATGCTCCAACAACGAAGCTGAATACGAAGCACTGATCGCTGGACTTGAAGCTTTGTTAGAATTGGGGGCAACTAGAGTCGAAATTAAAGGAGACTCCGAACTAGTGATTAAGCAACTGACGAAAGAATATAAATGTATCAAAGAAAATTTGATCATGTATTTTGTCATAGCAAATAGGCTGCTTAAAAAATTCGAGTACGTGGATCTAAATCACGTCTCAAGGTTGAATAATCAAGAAGCGAATGATTTGGCACAGTTAGCCTCAGGATACAGGGTATCAAAAGAAAAACTAGAAGAACTGATCGAAGTAAGAGGCAAAGCAATGGCCACCAAACTCTCCCCAAGTGATCTGGAGAACTCACAATTAGGTTTTGCTAACAAAGAGGAGTTTGAAGTTTTAAATATAGACTCTTTAGCAGATACAGATTGGAGGAGTCCAATTGTGAACTATTTAAAAGATCCTTCGACGGACACGGATAGAAAGTTAAAGTATCGAGCCTTATCATACTTCCTAATGGGAAACGAATTATTTAAGAAAACTCCTGAAGGAGTTTTGCTAAAATGTCTGGGTGAAGCGGAAACATAGTTGGCTCTCTCAAATGTACATAGTGGAGCGTGTGGTGCACACCAAGAAGGGCACAAAATGAAATGGCTCCTGTTTCGATATGGAATGTATTGGCCCTCTATGTTAAAAGATTGCATAGAATTTGCAAAAGGATGTCAAGAGTGTCAAGAACATGCATGTATTCAACATGCTCCTGCAAACGAATTAAGTTCAATAATAAATCCATGGCCTTTCAGAGGTTGGGCACTAGATTTAATTGGGGAAATTCACCCCAAATCTTCTAAAGGTCAAAGATATATCTTAGTAGGACTAGACTACTTCACAAAATGGGTCGAAGCGATACCACTTGCAAATGTGGATCAGGAGGCTGTGATTGAGTTTATTCAAAAACACATTATATACAGATTCGGAATCCCGGAGAGTATAACCACAAATCAAGGACCAGTGTTTACTGGGCGAAAGATGCAAGATTTCGCCAAAGAAATGGGGTTCAAGTTGTTTACTTCTACACCTTACTACGCTCAGGCAAATGGACAAGTTGAAGCAGCAAATAAGATAATAATTGGTCTCATAAAGAAACACGTAGGGAAAAAACCCAAAAGTTGGCATAAAACTTTGGACCAAGCACTCTGGGCTTGTCGAACGTCGCCAAAAGAAGCTACAAACACCACACCTTTCCAATTGACGTTCGGACACGATGCAGTGCTCCCAGTTGAGATCTACTTGCAATCAGTACGGATCCAAAGACAGGGAGAAATTCCTCCAAATATATACTGGGAATTGATGATGAACGAACTGGTAGATTTGGACGAAGACAGACTTCGAGCGTTGGAAATGATAAAAAGACAAAAAGAAAGGGTGTCCAGAGCATACAATAAAAAGGTGAAAGGTAAAACATTTATTAATAATGACTTAGTTTGGAAATTTATTTTACCTATAGATCGAAAGAATCAGGCACTGGGTAAATGGTCTCCACACTAGGAAGGACCCTTTCGAATCTTAAAAGTATTCTCAAATAACGCTTATGAGATAGAAGAATTGGCAGAAGATCGCAGGATTTTAAGAGTAAATGGCAAGTATCTGAAAAGATACAAACCAAGCATGCACGAAGTAAAAATTGCAAAAACGTAGATATTTAAAGCATGCTACGTAGGCCAAAATGGTTGAACAAGCACCAAAATGGCTTCGTGTTTAAACAAGATATGCGATAAATAAAGTAAGAAGACATAGCAATGTCAAAATATGTCTCATTAAGATTGGAAGAGTACATTTCATTTTTGGAAAAGATTATGTTTCCACTAACAAAAGGGCTACAGAAATAGAAGCATACTAGAGGATATCAAAAGGAACATTCAAATTTATGGACGGTAAACCTAAGACCTATAACACCTCCATCAAAGACTTAAACAAAGCACCCTCTAGTTGATCATTTGTTCTATACCTTCCAAAGATAACAGGGGCAAGCTTTCTGCTTCAAAGAGATATAGAGATCCTGACCTACGCATCCTTCTCACTACTTCTTTTTTTAGAAACATGTAGGACAGCAATCTTCCATAAGGAAGACACGTCACTACGCCTTGGCGAGAGGCGGCCATAGCAACAGCTTCGACAAGCTGCTTGAAGATCAGCAATGGAAAATTGATTTTCCTTCCTCGGAGAGCACATAGTATGAACTCCAAATCTTCTACCATGATGTTGTCTTGATCATGGTTTCGTGGACGAAAGTTGCCCACTAAAAGTTGGTGCCAAACCCTAATGAGCTTGGCGCTAAAGGGATCATTAGCCATGAGGGACCTCAGGACGTCAGAGGTAGTCATGTTAATGGTGTTCTCATCAAATGCTTCTCCAAAGTTATCACACCTCAGCAGTTCAGAGATGGTTGGGGGAGTGATGGTAATGTGAGCCCTTCAAACCTGAGACACAATAGTGGTTCTTCCTTCTGGATCTATGCGGAGGGACGCAAACATCCAGAAATCTGCCAGCATGTTAGGATAAACGGACCCCTCCAGGATTTCCTGATAAAACTGGAGTTGTTGGTCAGCAAAGAGTACGCCAATATTGATGCGGTTTTCATCGAATTCCTCCTCAGAGAGATTGAATTCTTTTTTGATGCAGGAGCTGATGGTAACGTAAGTCAAAGGTTGCGCCATTGTTGAGGAAGAGAGTACAAGAGGTTTTATCAAACTCTGTATTTGAAAGGGTAAGGAGAGGAAAGGAAAATTTTGATAAGAGCTTGGTGAACAGAATGAAAGAATGAGTAGAATGCTAAGCCTTATATAGAAAATGTTGGCCATAAAAGAACGGTTTATCTTTTAAGTGTTGATTGGACTGCGTTTGGTATCCCCAAGAGAAGTTATGGCTTCCGCTGTTTCCCACCTTGGAAGTTGGAGTGTAATCATTTTGAAAACTGATACACGCACGTCTCAAATAGACGTTTTGGAAAAGTGATGTAATCATTTAATGATGGTTACGGCTAGGGAAGTGGATACGTCAAGTCTAGGTGTGAGAGGCTGCGAAGAGTAATCATGTCACGTGGGGGCATTATTAAAGTCATTATGATAATAAAAATAAATTCTTGATGTCATACCCCAAAATTTTCCCATCACATTTCAAGTCCACCTGACTTTCAAATGCTCAAAGATCTCCAATTGCTCAAAGCTACCTATCTCCTAAACAAGTGCCTCAGAATTAGGGTTTTGCTTTCCTCACAGTAAAATCAGGTTATAAGACCTCAAGTGGACTCCATGGCCTCTCATATGCCTCAAAGTACCCTCATGCCAAGTTTTAAGTCCTGATTCAAAAGATTGCTCACTCAATGGCCCAAACGATCGATAATCGACTAGTAGACCTAAAAGTCAAAATATGGTCAAACCACAGTCAAAACTTTCGATTTTTGGTCAACATCCTCATTATGAAGTATCATTCATCATTTGATCAAGTATTGATCATGATTCATCAAGAAAAGATCAGAAATCAATACATTCAAAGGTTCCTAAATTAGGGTTTCATAGGAAAAAGTCAACTGAACTTTGACCAGCCATAACTTCCACATGGAACATCAGAAATTTTCCATCCAAATCTCAATTTGAAGGAAATTGAATTCTCTACAACTTTGTCTCTCACATGCCAAGGCTAAAAATCCTTCATTTAAGAGATATGAGCCAATATATTACACGTCCCCCAAAAAGGTCAACGAAAACACCTTTTGGGTCAAAGCTCATAACTTGAGAATGAAATATCTAGTTGAGATGAAACCAAAAGCATCCTTTAGAGTACAATCTAAGCTTTCTAAAAAGTTCAAGTACACTTCCATACAATAGAAAATGAGTGAGTTATGACTGGCACAAGTTGGGCGAAATTCAAGAAGAACATGAAACCCTAATTGGACAATTTTGAGTTTCTTGACTAATGGGTCTAAGTTTGATCTTTGAAACATGATCACGAGTACATCAAGGGCCCATAAAACTTTTGTCACATTTTTGCGCCATTTATTTAATTTATTTGAATTTTTATCCATTTAAATACAAAATAAATTGGATAAAATCCCAAAATAAATGAGATAAATCATGAGCTCTTATTCTAACTATATGGAAGGCCCAAGTAATGCCCCATGAGGGCCCAAAACGTGATAAGCAATATGGGGGAAGGTTTAGCTTGAAATAGAAAGAGTTTTTATATTTTTAAGTGAAAAATTCCTTTGCCTTTAAAAAAAAAAACTTGACATCCAAGCCCACAAGTAACCCTAAACTTATCCTCTATATAATGCTAGCACCACCAATCATTAGGGGAGAAATCCTAACGGGAAACCTTTCCCCAAGAGCACTCTCTAAACTTCCAAAGTTTTAAAGGAACTAAGGCACGAGTACATGAATTTTCCAGACATTCTCAAAGCAAACCAACCATTCTATTCTCTCCCTGAGGTTTCAAAGAAGAGGTATGGATGGTAAAATAGGATTTAAACAACCTCGAGCGCATACTTTTCTCTTTTCGTGTTCATGAGTATGTAGCTTTCGTTTTCCATATTATCTTGTGTTTCGACTCTAACTAATGATTGATGTGAGTTATTAATGAGCATTAGAACAGGTTTGACGCATGGTTCGTGAGTTTTGGTACCGGTTACGACCTCTGCCATTGTTAGGGCTTGACCATGCACAGTTTCGGTATCGTGTTCATGTGCGGTTTCAGTCCATGAAACAAGGCTCATTGGATTCGCAAGTCTGTAATTAAGTGTTCTATGGCATTGTTTTGTATTGCTCGACCTTATTTAGCAGGTTTCTATAGTCACAGTGGTAGCTACGAATCTTTGGTAGCAAAATCGCAGATGATGTCGAAGCCAAATCGTAGCAGTGTTTTGGTTGAAGATGATGAACAGTGGATGGAACCCTAGACCAATACGTGGACGATTTGCTTCCTCTTATTGGCCGGTCGAAAATTCCTTCCCTCTCTCCGTCAGCGATTGGCTGGTCAACGCGCCACGCGTGCATTCCACTAATGGTTCGGTTTCTTTATTTTATTATTGTTTCTTTTCATTTACTTAACAAAATATGCACGCACCTGGGTTGGTGAAGGAGTCCATGTTAAAGGGAGGGTTATGAGTTCGACCCTTGGTGTCGCCAATCTCTTTTTTTTCCAACAATTGCCCCAGATCCGGTGCATCCCTTTGCACGTGCATCGTACGCCTCTAGTCCTTCAGCCTTCAAATCATGCCTGGTGCAAATCCAACGTCCCAGATATGAAGCTCTACCATGCACCTTCGTAGACTTACCACACAGGATCGAAGCTAAGTTTCTTAATTTTGTTTTTTTATTACATAATTGATTTTATTTTATTTTTTCTTCTCTTCATTATAATTTCTTTTTTAACTTACTTTAACAAATTAGATTTTATATAATAATTTGGTAATCATTTATTTTTAATCAGAAACTCGACTTTTTTTCCATAAATTATAATTATTTTTTATCCGATCTTTGTATCTATTTTTTAATCAATATTAGGTTGAAAATTAATAACTAATTTTTAGGTTTGTTAACCTCGGTTCATTTATAGACCCTAGAGGTGGGTGTTATCCATTAACGCATTTTTTAGCCTTACAAACCTTGTAGGTCACCATAAGTTTTCTTAAAAAACCTCTTTAGGGTTTGTAAAATTTTTGGGGTTTGTAGATCTTTTATCAATTAGGGTTTAGATCATTTAATACACTAACTTTTCTTTTATCATTCTTAATATTTTCAGGTTAATCAAAGGTTTTTCAGCCGCACACTCCACCCGACCAAAAGCTAAGTTTTCTAACTTTTTTTATATATATTTATTTTTATTTTTAATTATATAATTCCTCTTTCATTTATTATCAATGCCTTGAATTTGCCACAAAAAAGTTTTCTACCTTTTTCTTCTCCATTTTTCAGGGTTAGCCACGGTTCTCCGACTACGCACCATCAGAGCTAAGTTTCCAATCCTTATTTTATTTTATTTAAATATTATTTTACTTTTTCCCTTTTGCCCAAAATAGGGTTTGCTTCGAATAGTCAATACACTCACCCCTATTATTGTCATCTTAATTTTCAGGGTCAATCAAGGTTCGAGGGAATCAAGGCATTCAGTATTTAAAATTAATTATTGATTTCTCTTATTTCCGCTTTTTAATTTCCCCCGTCCCCGCAGGTGTTTATTGTTATAGCGTAGGAACTTTAATTTCTGCCTTTAATTTCTTCTCATTTTAAACTGCGTGGTTAGTAATCTTAGGGAGTGCAAGCCTTTAACAGAATTAGATAACTAATTATAAGATAAATATCTGAAGTTAACCACGTGATTGTGCCACACACACACCTTTAGGGTAATCCCTCTGGTTGCCTTGTTGCCTTAATATTGTTGCCTGTTGCCTCTAAGTGTACTAAATAGTCAAAGTCCCTCGATTCCGAGGATACCTAAAGCAATGTTGCCTCCAAAGTTATTGAAACTCCCTCGAGGTTGCCTTATACGGAATGATTTGTCCCTATTGCTAAGGTATCCTCGCATGATGCCTTAAATGACTATTATATCCTTCCCTTAGACTACCTGCCCTCTTTATGGCAAGGGACAGTCTTATGGCGAACGATACTATTCTCGATGACCCTTAAACATCCAATTGAAAGACTTCCTGCCCTCTCATGGTATGGATAGACCCTTTCGCCCGAAAAGCTAAAAGAACGATTTTTTAAACTTAGGGTAGTTGCTATTAATTGCTTGCTCAAATTCAAATCAAACTTTCAAATTATTTTTCACAACTCTCATTCCAAATACTTTCAAACAAGGCTACGCTTATTTACAAGCTAAAGTCCTTAAACGAAGTTTTTTCTATTCACACTCTACATTTCAAACAATTCAAACATTTTGAAAACAAAGTGAGCTAAGCAATTAAGAGCCCATGGATAACCATGGATGCAAAGGGTGCCTTACACCTTCCCTTTGTATAACTTACCCCTCGAACTCAAAATCTTTTTAAAAGGTCTTTCCTGTTCTTTTTGCCTTTCCAATTGGATAAAATAAAAGTCGGTGGCGACTCTTGCTTACCGCGACATTTCGATATAAAAGTCAGTTCATCGTATTACACTTGACAATTTTTAGGAATTGTTAAAATGCTACTCATGACAACTACAGAATTTGATGAATTGGAAGATTGAAAGTTAAAATTGCATATACATTCCTGAGGAAGTTTGATTACAAGGAAAAAAGAAACTAAGTACGAAACACAAAAGGATAGTACAAGGTCCAAAGTGGTTAATTAAAATCCTTGGGAAGGTTATCTTTCATCTTCGAATATTAAGATTCCCATAAAGACATATGACGCTCGATTAATGCTTGTTGTCTTTTCAGTTCTTTGATCTCTGGCACTAGCTTCTGTGCCGTCTCGAAGTGTTGAATCCCTAACTGTGCCACTTCAGTCAATTCTTCCTGATGAGTTTGTTGAATTGCTTCCTGACAAGACTGGGCATCCCTTATCTTCTCTTTGAGGAGTTTAATTTCTTGTTTCCAGGATTTGATATTCGCTTCACAATCTTCATAATCCTTCTGGTTCTTCGAACGTTCAAGCTTAAGGGCGTCAGCCTTTTTTGTTGCATCATTAGCAGCTTTCCATGAAGAACTATGAGAAGTCACCTTTGTTGTGAGTTGTTCGTCAATATTTCGTTTTCGAAGAAGATTAGATTGGAGTTGATCAATCAGAGAACCCAGTAAAACAATCACTTCTGAGACTTTCTTTGAGACCAGAAGTAAATCCACTTTCTTCAAAAGATTGTTTAAGCTATAGCATTTGGTGGAATCCTTGCTTAGAGCTTCAACGAGGTTGGTTTCAAAGAACTTTTCCCTTATTTGAAGAAGGAGATTAGGAATATCATCCTTGTCGCCAGTATCCGCCAGGACATTAGAAGAAGTTTCAAGCCCAATGGGAGAAACGTTATCAACACTCATCATGGTCTTGAGAAATCCTAGAATTAACTGGCCTAAGTTTAACTTTTTCCCAGCATTCAGCTGGTTAGCCATGCAAAGATATCTCTTTGCTACTTGTATGGACCTAGAACAAAAGACGCATCTCGAAAGCCAGAGTGCTAGAAACACATTATGTTCTTCATCTGAGACTTCTGTGTTCGTTTCGTTATGGTATTGTTGAATGAAAGCAGTATAAGTGACTGTTGCTTCATTAAAACGGATGGTGTCAGTATCCATGATATTGGGATCGAAGGTTTCTCCAGTTGGTCGAAGCCTTGTGATAGCAGCTACGTCAAAGAGGGTAGGGGAAACCATTCCACATGGAAGGTGGAAAGTATTGTGAGAAGCATCTCAGAAATAAACTGACGCTACTAACATGGTTTGGTTATACTCTAAACCTGTTTTAGATAACTGAATTAGGTCGTAAATCCCTAATTCTTTCCAAAATGGAGCCTTTTGTTTTTCCACTTTCGCTAGCCAAGCGTAATACAATTCAGGATCTTTTGCTAAAGGGATTAACCTAAAGACTTTCACGAAATTGGTTACATAGTTTAACCTAATTTTCTCTAAGACCGGAGAAGTTTCAGTTGAGGTTTCTTCCGCGTTGCTAGGAGCAGCTAAGATTGGATGACCATCTTCGTCTATCTTATTCTTGCTAACTAAAGGTCTAGTTTTATAATAAACAGGGAAAAATTTACTCAAAGAGGGGTTATTTCCTCCTAGTAAAGGACCCATGAAAGCATGAGTTTTTCCAGAAAGTTCAAAAGGAATGATTACCTGAGAAGCATAGATGGCGAGCTCCTCTGCAGTATTTGGGTCTGGAATGTGTTCTTGATTCCTTATTTGCGTAGGATTTTGAAGCTTTTGAATGGGTTGAAAAGCATTTGAAGAAGACGCCATGAGTAAATTTGATTTAAGAAGTGGGTTAAACGAGACCAAAGAGGATTTTCTTTTCTGTGATGAACGCAGGAGAGTAGAAGTGAAAGTTATGCAAGGGTAGAAGTTCAAGTATTTAAAGGTTTAACGGAAACCCTTTCAAATCTTTTGGGTAAAATTCAAAAGACACGCGGCAGGCGTTGATTTAATCCAACGGCGGTCGAATAATTGTTAGCCTTACTCCTAGTATATAGGAGTAATGATCATGAAGTAATGATAGAACGTGGGAATGTAAGTTCTGAGAAGACATCTTTGAGAATGACAAGACGTTTTGAAAGTGGAGTCATAAATGATTATGACGTTAGTCAGTTGTCTTGGAACTCTAAGAAGTGAGTAAAACGAAATCTCATTATAACAAGAAACGCCTATTTCTCTTGTTTTTCGAAACAGGCATTTATTGGGGGCAATTTGTTGGCCGGAGATTTCGTTGGAAGGAAATATTCTTTGAAGGATTATGATTCGAGGAAAGATGGTTGCTGATGACCATTTTTGAGATTTAAAATGGCTACTGATGGCCATGTTTCGAGAATGTTGTTTGAGTTGGAATGAAGATGGTTAGAATCGGAGCTAATTCGAAGTGAATTATCTTTGAGACTTAAACGTTTTGCGAAATACGTAAGGTACTGAGGCTTAACGTGTTTTCGTGGCATTCTCGGGTTCTAATCACGTTGTCACGCGTCGAAAGAGGATTCAGGCGGGAGGATTTGAATTTTGAAGTAGTCTGTGTAACCGCACAAGGACAGATGGCATCCCAGGGATTCTTATGGGAAACGTGGCATCAGATTAGTGTAGGAACGTTAGGGTCGAAATTAGTATAAATAAGGGTCTTAATGTTAGGATTCCGTGTGTTCATTTTGTACAAATCACTCACAAATCACTCAAGTATCAAGTGTTTAGAGAACGAGTTCGCTGTGAAATGTACGTATGACACCAACATCATTTTAAATACATTTGTATCTTTCTTTATTCAAGTATCTTTTCAATTCCCTTTATCTTTTCGTCAACTTTCATTTCGAAGCACTTTACATTTCTGCATTTTACATTCTTGCACGTTATATTTCTGCACTTTACATTCCTGCAGTTTACACGCTTTTATTTACGTTTTCTTTGTCGAAAGTCATATTAACATGTATAACAAGTGTTGTTTTTAAATGAATATTCATATGATCACATCACAAGCAAGTTTTCTTGAAGTCAGAACAAACAAGCATGAATCGAATCATAGCGAGAGACAATTGTTTGACTATGTCCTAGGATCAATCTAGTCGATCCTGCGAGTAACCAAAGTATATTTTATAGTTTGGAGGACTAGCGGTTGTTTACCGGAAATCACCGTAAACAGCGTCGCACTTAGCATAATTGTTGACATTAGGTTCATTTGATTGGTGAATTCATGGCTCTCATTCCATAAGATGTTGCATGATGTTTAATTGTGGAATCGATACATGCTTGGCTTTGTTGATTTGGTGCTCAATGTTTGTTTGCTTGTTCTTTTGTCGCTTGTAACGCGCTTCGTGTCGATGTTTGCCTTGGATATTCCTATATGCTTACTATTTCTAATTGCCTTGCATTTGTGCCTTGTTTCGACATGTGTTTCATTATGCATTGCGTACAATTTTGATGGATTTTCTTGGTATATTTGGTTTGGCTTTGGTTTAGATTGAGTGGGAATGGCTCCCAAGATTTTAAAAATGATAAAAAGTGGTTTTCATACAGTGGAACCCGGTTCCCAAAATGGAGGAACCGGTTCCTGCTCAATCTAAGGCAATTTTGGACCTGGTAGCGTGCCCGGGAACCCGGTTCCCAGTCTGGAGGAACCGGTTCCCGGTTGTTTTGTGGTGTTTTTTGGTCTAGCTAATCGTTGTACTGACTATTTGCTTTTGCTTTGCTAGCTCACTTGCGGGATTCTTTAGTTTCTTTGCTCTCTTTGCTACAGTTTATGGATCATCATCCGTTTGGTATTAATCCCGTTTCATTTTATTTTTCTCGCACTTTATCGCTTTCTCGCATCATCCTTTAACATGAGAAATAGGACTTAGACATGCATCTGGCCAAGTCCTCGAAAGAGGCTCTATTTTTGTTGGCGTGTTTATATTTGAGCTTTGCGGCAGGGAGTCACGGTGTAATAAGTCCTAGATGGCACTCCGTTAAGTCCTCATGGAAGGCACGCGGAAAGGGTTAGCAATCAACCCCCGCCCAGTCTCATCGAGTCCGTTCAGTATGCACACGCTACGCGTTGCTTGCTTCTGAACCAGCACAAAATCTTGTTATCGAGTATGTCAGGAAAAGGGTTCATGCAACCGGACCCCCGCATTTCCTATAGCTCGCGTCGCTCGACGTTGATGCTCAGTATACACACACACCATTTTCCTTTCAGATCCGTGACGGCTTGGTTGCTGAGAGGGACTCGCTTCTCTTGTCTATGGCCCGATCATTTTCGTGAGGTCTAATGCTTGGTTGACTCGGGTGATTCGCTCCCCTTGGCTATGGCGGGACCGCTTTTCTACCACTCGGCCAGTGCCGTTGGTTTTGTTTGCTTTACGAGCGGAGCTCGTTTGTGTGATATTATTGTTTGCTTTTGCCTTTTCCCCCCATAGGTTGTTAGCTTAGTTTAGACTTGTACCCTTTGTATGATAACATTAGGCAGCAAGCTTTCCCCCTTAGCTTAGGTCTTCCTCATGCATTCTTTAAAACACAAACCACACTCTTTAATTTTCTTTTCCTAAGAGCTTGTTATTTCCGATCCATTCCCAAGCCTAAGTCTCCAAAGGTCGAGCAGCGGAGTTTGAATGTAACTTGTTCACCTAAAAAACACAAAACAAATAGAAACTAGTCAGCCGAGCTACGGTACCTCTGATTCCTCAAAAAGGATACGTAGGCAGCAGGGTAGGGCCCGTGCGAGTATAACTCTTTCTTTTCCCTACATTTTGCATGCATTTTAGTCCAGGTTAGCGCATTTTGCTTACACACCCATAGTTTTAGACACATGCGTGGATACCATCGAGTACGATGGGCGTGAGGGGTGCTAACACCTTCCCCTCACGTAACCGACTCCCTTACCCTTTTCTCTGGTCGTGAGACCGTTGTTCTATTTTGTGGTTTGCTCGCATTCCCTTCCTTTTCAGGATAAATATGTTGGTGGCGACTCTGTTAATTTTCGCGGTGGCGACAATATAGAAGGCGAATCTTATATGCAAAATTTAGAGAATTTCGTAAGCTTTCCGAAAAGTCTAAAACTGTTTCAATCGGAGTTACGAGAAAAAAGTTATTACCTTTTCAGTGGAGCTGCACCATGAAATACGAAAATGGACATGATGAACCTTTTTCTCCTTTCTTTCCCTTGCTCTTAAGCTCTCTCTTTTTTCTTCCTTACATGAGAATCTGATTTGTAGAAACTAATCTCTTACCTACTAACTTTAGACCCAGGCAAATAGAGACGATTGTCTATTATGCCCTCCAACTAAGTGGTATTTACGACAATGCCACTTAGTTCAATTCCAACTAATTCTTACCTTCCTCTCTAACTCTTAGTGTATATATATTTTGAAGTATATAAAATTTATAAACTTCAAAACGATTATTTTACATTCTAATCAAAAGTATTCTAATCAAAAGTTGAAAATATTTATAGCAATATATTCGACAATTTAATATAATATATCGTGCATCACACGGGTAGACGTCTAGTTAATAAAATTAAGAAGAGAAATCAGTTTTGATGAATAAGAAAAGGAAGAATAAATTCAAAGATTAAATTGTAATTTCTTTGGAATGTAGATATTCCTAGTTCCAATGTTAAAGAGGACCTTTATGGCTTTCGACCATTTTATTTGGACGTGAGATCAGCTATATTTGGTAAAAATGTTTTTATCACAAATTTATATTGTATTTTGTAAGCGTATATCTTATTTTTCATATACTATTTTAATTAGCGTTTCAAGTTATAGCTTATATTTTTTCTTTCACATTTTATCCTAATTATTTTAACTTAAATTATCTTTTACCCTTTATAACTTATTTTAATTTATAATAAAAAATTATATATTAAATATAAATAAGATCAAAAGATATGTTGAACCGCTAATTTTATCAAACAATTCAAAGTTTACAATTTGAATAAATATAAGATGTTACTGTCACACTAAAGACAATATTTTGGACCTATTTGCTTTAACTTTTAAGAATTATATATATATATATATATATATATATATATATATATATATATATATATATATATATATATATATATATATATTGTTTTCTAATTTTTTTATGAGAACATTTTTAAGATTAGTATAAATTTTGTAAAACTAATTTTTTTATAAAATAAAAGATTAATTTTGATATCCTTCCACATAAAATACATTATTAAATATGTTTACATTATTAAAGATTATTAAATATTAAAACATTGTTAAAATTGCATCATTTTTCATTGTTACTAAACATTATTAAATATGTTTACATTATTAAGAATTATTAAATATATGTATATATGTGTGTTATATTCTTACTCCAAGAATAAGTTATTATATCTTACTTTACATCTTGACCATTAATTATTTTTACTTTAATTGTTAAAAATAATAAGTAATTAAATGTGAAGAAATAATATTTATTAAATTTTCTCTCTTCATATTTAATTATAAATATATATAAATTAATTACTTATGATTTAAATATATATATATATATATATATATATATATATATATATATATATATATATATATATATATATATATATATATATATATATATATATATATATATATATATATATATATATATATATATATATATATATATATATATATATATATATATAATTTCTTTATATGACGTATTTAACATATCTATTATAAATATTTATTTACTCATGATTTTGAAAAAAAATATAAATAGATATAGTTTATTTAGTAGCGTTAATTTTTCTAATAAAAAATATCTAAATTTGTTTTATTATTTTTTGAAAAATTTAAAAATTTTATTCAATAAGTTTAAAAATGACTAAAAATTAATTTTTAAATGTTTAATTTTAAGACTTACTAAAAATTTAATTTTAAAATTCAAACTTAAAATTTATATTATCGTGTTATAAAATACATGAAACTATAAGACATTGACATCATGTTTTTATCATGTGTGTACCAGACACATAATAAAGTGTCTATTTGTTTCAATATTTTTAAATAATTTTTATAATGGTACATATTTTTTTTTTTAAAAATATTAATTTTTTTAAAAAATAAATTCTAAAAAGGAATTGTTTTAAAATAATTTTCTTATAAATTTTATTTGAGGTATCTCATCCATTAAAATAATTACTTTGTAAATAGTTATTTTAACAATGTTATTATAAGAAATTGTTTAAATTTGAAACTATTTTGGAAACAATTTCATAAGAAATATTTTTTTAGATATACCATTTTCGAAAAATGATGCAATTTTAAAAATGTTATTATAATTTACTCTACATCTTAACCATTAATACTTCTTAAAAATCAAGAGTAAATAAATATTTATAATAAATATGTTAAATACGTCATATAAAGAAATGATATATATTATGTGTAAATAAAAAAATATACCATTGAGGTAAAATTATATTTAATTTGAATTTTAAAACTAATGTTAATTACTTTACATTTTTTAATTTTTATTCTAATAAAATAGTTTTTATTAATTTTTAAAATATTTTTATTTATAAATATCAACAATTTGTTTATATTAATACTTAAATATAAATACATATTGTTTCTTTTGATTGATTTTTTTATCAATTTTAATTTTATAAAATATTTTTTAATTATCAATTTTTTCTATTTAATATTTTAAAAAATATTTGTTTATAATTTTATTTATTTATTTTAAATTTCGTTTATTTAGAGATAACTACAAACTTAATGTGTAAGATGGATTCTGAATTTAGCGACACAACAACCGGATATCTATTTGAAACAAGCAACAACGAGAAATTAGGTGGTGGTAAGACTGAAGTCAGCCAAAAAAGTGTTGTGCCTGACTGTAAAATGAAGTGAGTTTTTATTGTAAAAGGAAATAAGTTCATAGTAAATAGTTATTAGCCTTTATGTTATATTGTTATTTTTATGATATGCAGAAAAATGGAAGATGCAGTCTCAGATCCAATAGCTCAATCATATAAGCTTGTTACCAGAGAGTCTAATATTATCATCATAAAAACAACCAGTGAACTTGATCTCTTAGATGATGGTTTTAGATGGAGAAAATATGGGCAGAAATTTCTCAAAAAAAAGGGCTACCCTAGGTGATATTGCTTCTCCTTTTCATTTTAATTTCATCTATTGAATTCACCATAAATGTTATGGTTGTGTTTATTCTCAAAATTATCTTACCAAAAATTTCCGCAATTATTCACATTCTGGTGTATGATTTTTTTTTTATAAATCGGATATCCTCTGCACACAATTGCAGAGACTAACCCTCGAGTCAGATAGGTGTATAATTTTATTATTATATGCTATAGGCTTTATTTCACAATACATTGATGTGAGATACACATTTATTAAAAAATTGTAACGAAAAAATTACAAATATTGGGTATGACTTTATAGCTTAGTGATTAATGAACAGATCGTTCGATCTAATAGGGAGTATTGGAAAATTCCCCCATACAGTATCATTTAGGGATAATCTATTAAATTGATCTGTAATATTTGAACACATTAATAGTAAATTGTAATCCTAAACTTAAATAGTGTAAAATTATTGCATTCAAAGTTGCATAGACAAAAAATGCTTGAGCTCCATTATCAAAGCTTACGATTTCTTTCTTAGTATTTTTTCATATCTAGTTTATTTTGAAGAAAGATTGTTTAATTGTTGTTCTAGCACTGATATTTTGGTTTATTATGTTTAGGAGCTATTACAGATGTTCCACACGAGGTTGCAGTGTTTGGAAGCGTGTAGAGAGGGATATGAGTGATCCTACAAATGTCATAACAACATACGGAGGTAAACATAATCATGATGCACCAGTTGGGCCAATCAAATACATAAAAAGGTCTAAAGAGAAATGTTAGAAGAGTCATTGGCAAGACTAAATGGAAGTTTCTATAATTCATATTATCAATATCGTAATTTCATTTAAATTGTACTTTCTTTGTTTTTGAGATACACAATAAATTAAGTCAATTGGCTTACCCTGTTAAGACATTTTACTTGTTGCAATTTATTTTGTTTGTTTGTTTGTTAATTCAATGTAGAAGGTAGTAAGGGTGGTTATTTGTTACTTATAACTAACTCAGAGTTAGTAACTAACCCTGTTCGTTATTTAACCCTTGAGCTAGCATATAAATATGTTAGCACACCATTTATGTTTCATTCATTCAATAAAGATACACTTATCCATTTTGCACTCTCGATTTCATCTCTTTATTCCTTCTTTCTCTCATTTCTTAAAGAACTAACAAGTTCTTGCTCCAAGAGATCATGCATCCCAAATCTAGTTCTTGATTGTGTAGAATACACAAATTTAGGAATTATTCAATCATTACAAACCAAGTAAAGATGACAGGTAGTAACATTCTTCCAAACACACTTCCAATTCTTGATGGCAAGAATTGTGAAAGATGACACAAATAGATGAAGGATTTGTTTGGATATTAATATACACTTAAGGTGGTTTCTAATAGAGTAAAGAAGAAAATAATTCACATAGAGAAAAGAAGAAAATAATTTCTAACCGGTGTATTTCATTCAGGAAGCAGTAAATAATGTAAACTTTAACAAAATCTCTCATGCTCATAATGTTAAAGAGGTATTGGATATTTGATTAAATACTAAAAAGGAGGTGACTACTGGGTGCAAGTGTGAGTGGTTAAAGTCCCACATTGCCTATGAATAGGTTGAATGTTGGATTTATTAGAGAGAACGCCCATTTACCTAACACCTTAAGGTTTTGGGTTGAGATGTGGCATCTCTCTCTTGTGGTCCTGGAGCATTGATCCCGTTGGCACTCCCGACTCTCTCGGACTCCACAACAATGGTGTCAGATGATATCAGTTGTTGGGAAAATAACAAACATAGAGAGAAAAGATTTTTGGTTAAGAACCCTCGATAATTATAACCAATATCATGAACAGTCGCGAGAAAAGCTACAAGGCCAATTAAAATGCCGATGGCATCAAATAAATGGCTCTATTAAAAAATTTGTCGGGTGTTACAAATAAGCTATTCATGGAAAAAAGTGGTACATCAAAAAAGATATCTTGGTTAATGCACATGCTTTTTTTCTTCACAAAGATGGTGTAACATCCAATCTTGAGTATACATGGCGATTTTTAAAATATGAACATAAATGGATGAGAGCATCGACTAAAAATTCTTTAAAATGAACAAAGAATTCTGCTAGTGGGGCACATTCACCAAGTTATAAGTATAACTCATCATCACCAATGGAACTTCCAATGGGGCAACTGTTAGAAGAAGATTGAGAATCTACGTTCAGAATCTGATTTTGATGATAACAAGCATACATTTTGTGAGTAACAATTTTACTACTAATGCTTTCATTGAGTGTGCAGATATTATGCTATAAGCCTTATACGACAGCAACAAGAAGAAATTCAAACAAGCTTCAAGGAATTAAACAGAAATATCAGATACATGAAGTCTCATTACAACAAGAAGATCACATGAGCAAATGGTCAGAAGTTCTAATCATAAAGCAAGAATTCAACAATCAGTGACAAAAGATCATAAGTCATCATAGAAACAAAAAGCTTGACATTACAAATAATATTAAGATTCCTCAGAAGTACAAGCGACATCAATGATCACAACGACAGAAGTCTTAACTCTGTATTCAGAAGCTTCGAAGAACAACATAAATTTCTCCAATTAAATCATATGTAAGAAATCACGTTACTCAATGCAAAGACAAAATTATGACATCTATTGTTGTCTACATTTTGATAAAATATAGGGAAACACGCTACCAAGAGAAATTGTCTTGAAAGAAGAAAAACAAGGAAGACACGCTACCAAAAGATAAGATTCTCCTTGGAAATATGTGTGTCATCATCCAGTCTACTGCAAGCATTAAATGCTATCTTCAAAACAGACTTCAACGGTTATGCTCCAATGGTAATAAAATTAACCTATAAAAAGAGCAAAGATCAAAACTGAAATGGGTGTAAAAATGAGAAAGTGTGAGAGTGTATGAAGGTGCAAGCATGAAAATACTAGAAAAATCCAATGCACCATAAAAGGCAACTTACACAAATTGTGTAAGTAGAAAAACAAGAGTGTAGACATACACAACATAAGCCTGCGAGAAGAAAATCCTAAGTGAGATACAGAAAAGTCTGCATATCGTGCAGGATGCTCAAATGGAATAATGAGAGTTGAAGTACATCTGAGAAAATTCCACTAATATATGATCGATTCTAATAATCTTCATTCAAATGTCTTAGAAATCTTATGTACACTGAGTTGATGCTCGAAAGGGTATTATTAGTATCTAAGTTCATGAAAATGTTGTCTGCCTGTTTTAAACAACATCATGATCAACAGTTGAAGATGAAGATCAAATCAAGAAGCAACTTCAAACTAGAGCTGGTGCTCTAAATCTGCTTTGAGAAGAATTAAAGATGAAGATCAAATCAAAAAGCAACTTCAAACTAGAGCTGGTGCTCTAAATCTGCTTTGAGAAGAATTAAAGATGAAGATCAAATCAAAAAGCAACTTCAAATTAGAGCTGGTGATCTAAATCTGCTTTGAGAAGAATTAAAGATAAAGATCAAATCAAGAAGCAACTTCAAACTAGAGTTGGTGCTCTAAATCTGCTTTGAGAAGAATTAAAGACGAAGATCAAATTGAAGAATCACTCAATCCAGGGAGCTTACGCTCTTACTCTGCTTACCAACAAAGAAGCAAAGATCTCGTTCAAAGATACAGGCAAGAAGACTCCAAGATAATTCTTACATATGAATTAATTACTTTTCAGTGTATCAAAACAAAGTGTACTTAGATAAAAGGAAAATCTGCTTATTCAGAAGTATTATATTGTAACCAAATAAGATGGTGATGATTCCTTGAGTGACCAGATAAAGGCCTGAAGCTTGAGATGACAGTGACTGTGATCATTGTAGAAATCCTTTTAGAAGACCGAGTGAAGGTCAAAATTTCAAAGGGGTCAATGAATGTTATATCCGTGGATCATATCACTAAACAATTCATTGTAGTTAGTCACGAGCAGTTAGCTTGTGCAGGAAGTAAGTCACAACAGTTGGTTGTGCATTGTATTGTGAGTCACGACAGTTGATCGTCTAGATGTAATCAGTTTGGTTATACTGGGTTAAGTCATCAGTTGAGAGAGGCAAAATCACCCGAGGAGGGTGGACTGGAGGTAGCCTTAGTTGAGAAGGTGAACCAGGATAAAAATGAACGTGTCATTTACTTTCTGAATGTTTATATTGATCCAGAACTTCTATGTTGTATTCATTGTACGTAACATAGTCAGAAGTTATGTGAAAAAGAAAAGAAACTAAATGATTATATCTCTTTGGTTATGCATCACAAAGCTTCCGCTATATTGCCTAAAGCATATCCAACGGAATGAGATATAAAAGAAGAAACAGAAAAGTATAGAAAGGAAAACTTTATTTTGCAAAGAACGCAATTCAATCCCCCCCTCTTTCTTGTGTTTTTATCCACCTTCAGCAACAAGCAGCAAAAAGGAAGGGTAAGGCATAGGAAAAAAGAAAATGCATCTGAATCTCCTTCTAATGTTGTACAAGACACGTGGAATAAAAGAATAGCAACAATGGAAAGACTAGCTCAATGTAAGGAGGATGATATGGAGTTTAAAGCAATGCAACTCATCACATCAGACACTTCTATGATGAATGATAGTCAATGTGATATTCATGAAGAATATTGTAATAAAGTGAAAGAAAAATATGGATATTAGTTAAGATGAAAAGTTCTAGTATTACCAAAATTAACTATTATGTAGTAATTGTTATGTATCAACACCTATGTGAAATGGTTATTAGCACCGCTTTAATTTATAATAAATATTATGTTGTTATTCAAACTAGCCATTATTCAGACTACATGTTAGCCAAACTAGCCGTTATTTAAACTAGACGAATATGTGAGAAAATTAACAACACTGATGTTGAACATCTTTTACAAATGGGAGAATCATGTGGCTTTCAAAGTATGTTGGGTTCCATTGATTGTATGCACTAGGAATGGAAACATTGTCCTATTGCATGGAAAGGACAATTTTGTCAAGGTGATAATGGAAAGCCCACAATCATAGTTGAAGCAGTGGCATCACAAGACTTACGAATTTGGCATACATTTTTTGGTATTGCAAGTTCAAACAGTGTCATTAATGCGCTAAATCAATCAAACTTGTTTTACGAAATCTTGGAAGGGCATGCTCCTACTGGAAAATATACAATTAATGGGACACCATATAAATATATTATGTGTTATTATTTAGCAGATGGTATATATATCATGGGTGGGCTACATTTTTCAAGACCATTTCAATGCCGCAGGGAGAAAAGATAAAATTATTTACACAACATCAAGAATCGGCTAAAAAGGATGTGGAACGGGCATTTGGAGTGCTTCAATCTTAATTTGCGATTATACGTGGTCCAGCGCATGCACATGGAAACCCTCAAGCATATCATATATGCTTGCATTATATTGTACAACATGATTGTTGAAGACAAACGGCACACATATGAATGTGATTTTGATTACTCTTATGATAATGTAGATAACGAAAACTCAACAACTGAAACATTTAACGGTCCTCATCCGAATCTTGCAACATGACTACAAAGAAGAATAAGTCTTCATGAAAAACAAGCTCATCGCCAACTTCAAAGAGATCTAGTTGAGTATATTTGAGAACATTTTGGACACGAGTATGACGAAATTTAAATTTTACTAGTTATGTGATGTTATTTATTTATATTGCTTTTAATTATATGACATTTATTTGAGATTAATTTTAATTTTAATTTTAAATTTTAAGTTTAACTTGAGTTTTAATTATTTTATATTAATTTTAGTTTGTATAATTTAACTTATTATTTTAAATTAAAATTTATTTAATATGAATAAAATATTAACATATAAAATAAAGTTGTGAGACTCAAGATGAGTTTTTTATAGTTAAATCATTGAAATAAAAATTGGATGAATTGTTTTAAAATAATATAGTTCAATAAATTTCACAAAAAAATCAAAGATGAGTAATATCATTGGAGATGCAACTTTTTTAATGAGCAAGATAGAATACAAATTTGAAATACATATTTGAACATAAGGTATTAGGGAATACTTTTATCTTATGCTCAAATTTGTGCTAAAATCTAAATTTATTTCTGTCTAAAAATTGTAAAAGAAAAAAAAAAGTAGTAACTTACCATCTTTGTTTTTCTTATCCCTCTTGTAAGATCTTACATTATCATAATTGGCAACAAAATCAATGTAGTGTGTAGGAATTTCATGACAACACTCATTGTACAAAGTCATCATCCTTTTTTTAATCTCATCCAAAAATTACTTTTTTATTTTATTATCTATAGATAAAAAAACATAATTTTAATCAACCAGACAACTAAGCATTCATTATATCATGTTAAAATTTGCATAAAAAAATGAAAGCTTAGAGGAAGATGGAACATGAGAAGAAGCAGGCCCGGCCCTAGGGGTAGGCAAACAAGGTCACCGCCTAGGGCCTCACTTTTTTTAAAACACAGTATTGCTTCTATTTGCATTTTGCATAATGTATATATATGACTCACAGTCCACTTTTTTAAAACACATTATTGCTTCTATTTGCATAGTGTATATCTAACTAACAGTCAGTAAGTATTATATAGTAAGTATTATATTGAGTTGTTTTGCAATTTAGTTTTGACGTGGCTGTTTTACAATTTAGCTAGTTACTACTTACAATTATGTTTATATCATTACTTTAATCAATATTATAGTAAGAAAAATAAAAAGAAAGTCTACAACAAAACAAATAATTAAAGATTTGAAAATCAAGGAAAAACAAATCAGCATTACATTTTTTTATTTATAGATTTTTAATGAGCACAAAAAATAATTAAAAAACAAAAATATTTTTTATTATCAGTTAATACATTTACACAAATATAATAATTTTATAAAAAAAATTATAATTTATATAAAACATGAATAAATTATGGGCTTTTAATATTTTTACTAGATTTTTTTAAAATATAATATTTTATCTTCTTTTTTATTAATATAAAGAAAAAATTACCATCAAATAAATGAGATCTATCTAATTTAGACTATTTTTAATAAATTCATAGATAAATCTAAAAATAATACATAAATAAAAAATTAATAATTTTACTAAATTAATATTAACTTTTATTAAAACGCTCTTAACTAATTTGCCTCGGGCCTCCAAATGTGTTGGGCCGGCCCTGAGAAGAAGATAAGTGAGGGATAACATCATGTAGAGGAAGAAAGAAGAGATCCTTAACATTTTTTTTTTAATTAAGTATGTATTTGCTTTTAAATTTTAAATCTTAGTCATTGATTGTTTTGTTGTCACATGTCTTGCATCCATGATATTAAATGAACTAAATGGATTAAGTCGTAGCATAAAGCTTTTACGATTATATAAGAAAATTGGACTTTAATTTTAAGTGATAAATTTATGAAAAGGGCAAATAAATTTATGAGATTCTAATATATTGTTGTAATAATTTTAAATGACACAAAAATCAATTAAACTTTTGTCACTTAGTAAAGAATAAGATATGAAGAAAATAAAAGAAAATTACAATAAATCTTGCACATTTGCATTTTGACTAATGCTATCTATACACCAAATTTTTACACTAATATTCATACTCAATACTATTCACCGTATTTATACGGTGAATAATATTTTTAAAAATAAAAAATTATATATTTTTGAATAGTGAAGTGAACAGTAAAATATTATTATAATAATAAATAATTTTTTATTTTTTAAAATTTGTTTAAATTGAGATACTGATATAAAATTGTATCATTAATCAACTTTATAACTCCATTAACCAACCGTTTACATTTTGTTAACCAACTTTATTTTACTACTAAAAGTTATTTTTAATACTTGAGCTTTTATTAACCAATTTCATAACTTCATTAATCAACATTTTATACTCTTTTAACCAATTTTATTTTACTACTAAAATTTATTTTTAATATCTTGACGTTTATTAACCAACTTCATTATTTTATTAACCAATTTTTTACTTTTCATTAACCAACATTTTATACTCCATAAACAAACTTTATTTTACGGTTAAAAATTATTTTTAATATCTTGACATTTATTAACCAACTTCATTACTTTATTAACCAATTTTTTACTTTTCATTAACCAACTTTGTTTTACTGCTAAATTATTTTAACATTTTGGCGTTTATTAACCAACTTGGTGAATTCATTAACCAATTTTTTATATATCATTTACCAACTTTATCACTGTTTACTATTCATATGCATGTCATTGTTCATATTACTATTCATAAAATATTTTTTATTTTAAAAAACATTATTCACCTTAATTATTCTTGTACTTAATAACTTTGGATTAGGGAAGATATGTCTGGTTTCTTGGTTTCTTATTGACTCGTCGTAAAGCCAAAAAGAAAATAATTGTATTTATTTCAATGTTGTTTTGGGTCTAGAAAATTAAATTTGGAATATAGAAACAATAATTTAGGTTTTTATGACTACTTTTAAAATGTGTTAGTGCCCCTTTAACCATTTTTGTTTGGGAGTTTGGAAGTAGAATTTTGAAAAAAAGGAAAATTTTTGGTGAAAAGAAAGGAGGGGTATAGGTAGGGAGGGGTTTGGAGAAATTTTTATTTTTAATTTGTATATTTAAGAGGCAGTTTAGAGGGTTTTAGAAAAATTTGACAAATTATTCAAAACATTTGTTATAATATTTCAAAAATTAATAATATATTAATAATAAATATTTATTTGTGATTCTATATAATTCTCGACGTGTTGAGTTCGACAAGAGAATAGGATGCTTAGACAATACACAGTTAAAATATGAAAACATGTGGTTGAATGTTCGACAAGAGTAATTTTTGCCATAACGTCGAATTACGGCCTATGTGGTTGAAAATCAAGTAAAAACGACTCAAGAGGCTGAGTTATAGCGTTAAATGGCTACTGAAACAAACACTATCAAAGCTATTGATTACATGTTGGGAAAATCAGAGAATTAGAGGCTCGACTGCATATATAATGATGAGCCTTTGAGATTCGAGAAAGATCCAATGACTTCAACGGAGAAAATTCAGGCTCAGGATCCACTAGAAGAAGTTGACTTAGGAAATGGACCGATTAGAAGGCCCACTTATATAAGCGCCAAGGTCGATCTAAACCTGAGAAGCCAAGTGATCTAGTTTCTGAAGGACTACAAAGACTACTTTGCGTGAGACTATTCTGAAATGCATGTGCTAAGTTGAGATCTGGTGGAGTTGAAATTACCAATTCAATATGAGAAGAAACTAGTGAAGCAGTTGCCAAGGCAGTTCTCCCTAGAGATCATATCGAAGATCAAGGAACAGATCCAAAGACTTTTGAGGAGCATGTTCATCAGAACGGCCAAATATGTCGAATGGCTCGCCAATATAGTTCATGTCATTAAAAAATGGGAAACTTGGAGTATGCATCGATTTTAGAGATCTAAGTAAAGATAACCTTAAGGATGAGTATCCAATGTCTATGGCAGAGATGCTTGTCGACTCAGCAACAGGTTATGAATGTTTAAGCATGTTGGACGAATACTCTAGGTATAACCAAATCTTCATTGTAGAAGATGATGTGCCAAAAACGAAATTTAGATGCCGAAGGGCTTTGGGAACGTACGAGTGGGTAGTAATTCCCTTTGGATTAAAAAATGCTAGTGCAACATACCCGAGATCAATGGATTTAATATTTCATGATTTCATTGAGATCTGTATGCATGTCTCTATTGATGACATTGTCGTCAAATCCTCATACACAGATGGTCACTTAGACCACCATCGACAATCCTTTGAAAGGATGAGGAAATATGGATTGAAGATGAATCCATTAAAATATTCTTTTTGTGTTGATGCAGGTTACTTCCTAGGTTTTGTGGTCCTTAAGAATGGAATAAAGATGAATTCGAACTGAGCCAAAGCTATACTAGAGACAAAGCCCCCCTCGACTAAGAAACAACTTCAGTCATTACTAGGAAAAATTAATTTTCTTAGGAGGTTCATCTCAAACCTTAGTGACAAAATGAAGGCTTTCTAGCCACTGCTACGTTTGAAGAACGAAGAAAGATCAAGGCCTACTTGATGATTCCCCTAATTCTGTTACCTCCTATTAAAACCAAATCAATGAAGTTATATATTGCTACATCTGAGTCAACAATTGGTAGGTAGCATGTTAGTCCAGGAGGATGATAATGACATTGAAGATCCATCAATTTTTTTCAACAACAACAAGATTCCAATCACAAGGGAACTCAACTTGGCTGGGGCCGAGGTCTTAAAATTGGCAGCTACTGCAACAAGTTGGGACATACAATTGAAGTGTTTTTAAAAATCATGTTGTACCTCTCTATCTTAAGAAATCCAACATCAACAACACTACCTACTTTAATAATGTGTTTGCTAGTGCTCAAATGGATGACTTTGAAGAAACTCAGATCAAATGCAGGACAATCTACATTTACAACTAGTCAACATAGATATATTCTTCCCCATCATCGATCATACATTTGGGTACAATCATTCTAAATCTGATTACTCATTGTTTACTGAAGACAATTCAAATTGTTTTACTAATGTGCTTGTATATGTTTATGATTTAATGATCGAAAGTAACAATTTGGATGAAATCCTACATTTGAAACTTGTCATAAATTTCAAGTTTAGTATCAAAGACCTGGGAAACTTAAAATATTTTATGAGTTTCGAAATTGCTTGATCATCCCAAGAAATTTCTATTTTCTAAAGAAAGTATAGCTTGGACCTTCTCCAATATGTTGGCCTCCTTGGAGCCAAACCATCCTCCACTGTGCCTCACAAACTTTGTCGGGATAACCTTCATTATATTTTACATGTATTTAAATTTTAATTAACAAATCTTCTTCTACTTTTTATATATACACATATATTGTGTGAAAAATCTCTTCATGAATCAGAATCATCTATGTGACACAATACAAGGAGACAAGATAATTATGCGAAGTTACATTATAAAGGATTTCAATACCATAATCAAATATAAAGATTTAAAAAATAAATAAATATTGCACATAAGTGATACTCAATTATTTTAAAATATATATAGTTTTTCCTTTCATTTTTCCCCACTGATTAACAAATTCATTCTGAATCAATTGTCATAATGGTAGGAATTTGGCCATGGTTAACAAAGTCAATTTTATTCAATCTTAAGCAGCATAACACTTGCTCTGGAAGTTCCTCTTCCTTTTGTGCCTGTAATAAAAACATAAATAGGTTCATGTTAAATTAAATAATGAAACATATAACTCAAATCATATTAACTTCGTTTTTGAAGGCATGCAAAAACAAGATAACTGCATAAGACTTAAAATTTTATATGATTAAATCGTGGCTTAATATGACCTCATAAAATATATGTCGCGGTTAAACCGTGACAAATAAAACCTTTATTTTTTTGTCACGGTCAATCCGTAACTAACCTATATAAGATCTCTGAAAACTTAAAAGAATCATTTGTTGCATGATCAAATTATACCTGGATAGTTAATCCAACATCAAGTATTCCGTGCTTTACACGGTCTCGAAGTGAATCAAGTCCCTTCCTTGATATATAACTAAATCGGTGTATATCGAGGTCTATCTCAAAGTAATTAGGTCCCTGTAATTAGAATAGATAAGTAATGTGTGTAGTTATATAGAGAGGAAGTTTCGCTATATGCTTGTCAAATTTACATTAACTTTTGACGATTATGATTAATTGATAGTGTAAAACATCTTTATACTAACAGTTTGAAAAGTGTATATTTTGATCCAATGAATATACCTTAAAGAATTGGTGTTGAGGACGCGAAAGCACGGGCTTGCCATTGTAGCCTTGTATAAGTTTCCTCTCAGCAGAATTCAGATGAAGGTCTTCTGGATTAACTACTCCACACAAAATTTTGAGTCTTTCTCTAAAGGGAACTAAGCTTTCTTTTGTATATCCTTTCACCTTTTCCATCTCATCATCCACTAATCTCTGTCAAACCAAATACCATAATTTAGGAAGCACCGATACAGATACAGACACATACATAACACTAACGCATTGACACCAGCAATAATGTCAGAAAGTGAAATGTTTAAATGTAATCACTCAATCGGGAAAGAGTAAACAAAATACCTTGATCTTCTCTTGAAAACACTGAGAGATTTCCTTTTCGAAATTCTCCGACAACTTAAAATATAGAACAAGACTCAAACCTTCTCCATTGGCCTCACCGGGGAACATGCTAGCAGGATATGTTGGCAACTGAGGACAAATTCACATGATTAAATTATACAATCAATTTTTCAATATTGTTCTAATAGAAAAACAAAACAACCATATAGGCCTCAACAAAAGTGAAATGAATGCAAACCTGTATGTTAACAATAAGGAGTGAAGGTACATTTTCATTTGGACTAACACTTGGAAGTTCAAGATGCTTAGCAATGTGATTTACTTTCCTTGAGCTCACAAATAAATCCACACCTATTGGTGTATAAGCGCATGTATCTGGAGCAGGACACTTTTGCTTATCTCTGCATAAATCATCAGACACATATTAACCGATATGAAGTACTGACACAGACAAAGACACGATATTGACACAATTAATTGTTTAAGAAAATAGAAGTAATTGAATGTAACGGCGTGTGCTAGTGTTATGCTGGTGTCTGACACTGACACGTGCATATCGATACAATTTGCTACTTACATGAAAAAAGTTTCGCCACGGAGCTTGAACACTGAAGGTGAAAGTGCAGACCAGGAACAAGGGAAGGCCTTTTCTTGAGTTGAAATTGGAATCTGAATCCCGGCTCTCGGACGGTACAGAAATCTCTCAGATGGATCTGTCGATAATTTCGAAGAACATATAAATTTAAAAACTCTCACAGAACTAGGCATTGACGAAATTCGTTAAACATAGGAAAATCTTACATAATTCGGGCTTTTCGATGGTATCAATTGATTGTCTTGTAACAGAAAGCATGATAACAGTTGATTGTGTTGAGTTGCTGTCTTGAGTTTTCTCTCCATTATTATCTATCTTGAGGTAGCTTTCATAAAACTCCTCATATTTACACCCTGAATCTACATAGCAGGATGAACTTTCATATTGGAGTACTTGAGTGTTTGGGACATTTCCGATAGCGTGTCCGGCGAAAGGAAAACCATCTGTTCAACCACAAAGGAATATTACAAATAATTCCAATGAAGATAATCATTAGGATCTACAAGAGATGAATCACCTCCATGCACACTACTGAAGTCATCATCTGAATCAGAATCTATTATGCTAACTGAGTCAAACCATGCATCCTCTTGGTAATTTCCTGCAAAATTTATATGAACGCTCAACTTCTTTATCTTAACTGTTTGATCAAGATTAGACGATTCATATTTCAGCTATGGTAAATAAGGTCCAAAGTACAAAGTCGAAACATGGGCTGTCTGATCATGACCTAACGGTACAAAGTCAAAATGTGGCCCGTCTGATCATGATCTGACAGCCTGGTTAAAGATTATTTGTCATAAGAACCACCCTAACTACATAATCAAGTACAAAAAACTATGAATAACCGAAAGACCAAACCAAACCAAAGAGAGAGAAAAGGTTACCATTTGCGTCGATTTGACTATGGTATTGAACCTGTGTAAGATGAAACTTGACATTTGAAACCTCTGATCTCCTGCAGGTATTTGTGTTACCTTTATCAAAATCAAGGTGAACAAAGTCACTGAGAGTGAAATCTCCCACGCGGTTTCCAGCATTGCTAATCCTTTTCAAAGGCATATCTGGAAGCGCCGAGGAAATGTTTCCTTTTCCTCTGCGCTTTCCAGATTTAGTCCTTCTTTTCTGAGTCTTACTCTTCCCATTTGGTTTCGAAGCGCAGCTTCCCATTGTAGTCGAAGCTAACTTCTTCACTAATCCAGCCAACATTTTTTCTTTTCTTAAAAGGATAGATAGTGTGTGTCTATTATTAATTATTCCTCAAAAAACCTTGCAAAAAAAAAAAACCAGTTAGACATGAATATTACATGAACAAATTCAATTTATAATAGGATTAAAAAATTCAACATCATTTTTCATTATCTATTATTCATCACCAACCTTAAAATATGAATACTCTAAAGTTCTGAAACAATAGACAGTGACACAATTATGATTGATTATTATAACAAAGCCATTGACGCTGTCACATAGCCTTGGCTGCACAACAATCACCTTTGAAAAGAATTAAAATAAACCCTGAAAAATCAAATAAAATTATACATAAACACATCCTTATATAAATGTTCTAGATGAAAGAAAACATGAAAAACATGTTGCATAAAAGTCATATACAAACAATAATACATTAAAGAAATCAACCATCATTTGGGTTGTAAAAAGTTGACAAAATCAGAAAAAAACAATAAATATGTAACATATCATAAGAAACATGCAAACAACGTTAGCCACCACAACGCGCGACAATGTTGAAACAAAACTAGCAAAATTAGCAACATCATCACATGCATGAAAATGTTGGAAAGTTCAACCAAATCACGTAAAAAAACCACATTAACGCAGATTTGGAGCTTCTTGAAATCACGATATAAAGTTAATTGACATGTGATAATGACAATTGAAACGTTGATCCAAATGGAGAGAGACAAACCTTATTAGCATGCGGAGAGGTATGGAAAAAGTTGAACCATAAAATGAGGAATCTTGGTTCCCTTCACGGAGGGAACAATGATTCCTTTTTCTCTCCCTTGTTCACCAAGTTGTATGTATATATAAAGGGATGAGAGAAAAATACAACACAAAGAGAATATAAAATAGAAAGAGAGAGATAGAAAAGATATTCACAACTGCACCCTCACCCAACACAACACAGAGACCGCTGTAATCGGATCCTACTTGGTTGTCAAAATGTCTTTATCCTCTCCTTTCAATTCTCTTTCTTCTCTCTGCCTCTATTTTCATTCTCACCAAACTATATATACTTTTTTGGTTTGCCAAATTTAATTATAATTAAGTCTTTTCTATTGGTGTTGTTACAAATTCAAATCATCAATATCTGTATCACATAAATTTGACATATATGTTTTGTAAGACAGAAGTTTAGAAATTATTGGTTAATTAATAGCACTTTCATAAGATAGTTTGTCAATTATAAACGTTCTATAAATATATATATTTTTTATTTTTATTTTTCTCTTGTTTCTTATTTTATAAGAGTCATTCATGATGAGTGAGGCCAACATAACAACAACACGAGGTAGAACTTTTATCACCCACAAGGCTTTTAAAAAGTTAGATCTTCATGGAGAAATATTTGCTGCCCACAAGGCTATTAACTATGATGGAGATTCTCATGGAGGAGTTCTTGCCTCCCACGAGATTATAACTAATGTTGGATCCTCAACTAAGAATCGTTGGATCGTCAACTAAGAATCGTTGTTGCCTAAGAGACAATTAACTATGCGGAATCCTCAATAGGAACCATCTCATGATGATGTCATGGTTTTGATGAAGACAACACTTGAAGTAGTTTTGATGATAATAATACATGAAGACAAGAAAGTATTAAAACTAGCTCAAGCGGTCAATGATACCCAAGGTGGTTGATCTTGCCATTCCTTCGGATCAAGCTAAAAATTATATTTTATGATCATCAATGATATCTTTACAACTCTCTTATGATAGTGACTAACTTGAAAATATCTCAAGCATCATCCAACAAAAAATTCAAGTGAAGTGCTTGTATGATTAGTATATCCGACAAAAGGACTTGGAGGTTCATAGTATGAAAGAATAAATGTGTGAAAGCTCTTTTGAGCGTATTTGTCAGAGTGATGAGTGTATTATAAAGACACAAGGGCATTTAGGAAAGTACACTAAAAACTATTTTTGAAACCTCTCTTTTTCAATTAAATTCACCAAACATGTTTTTGGAGCCTAGCAAATTGAGTAGGAATTTGTCAAATTGATTAGATGATTTTTTTATAATTGTTTAATTGTGATAGTGTCTTAATAAATGGTTACAAGTCTCTGTCAAAACCTTTTAATTTGGGCAATAATAACTGATTATTGGAAGTACACAATCGATTAGTTAATCGATTATGTCATTTATTTGGCCATGGATTGTTTCCAAAATACACTATTTATTGGCCTATGAATAGATGTTTCCTTAACATTTCAAACGATCCTGAAAACGTCAAATTCCTCACTTTTTTTCTTTCTCTTAACCTCCTTAAATTATTTCTCTTTCTCCCACACATATTTAACCATAGTGCTTTGAGAGCGTTTTTTATTTTAGTGAGGAAATTGTTCCAAATGAGGGCTTTATTGTAAATTTACTAAGAATTCTTTTTCCTTTTGAGTAAATTATTCTTTCTTATGAAGTAATTATTTTGGTTTGGAGCTAAACATGTATAAAAACTATTTTGGGGATCAATACAAGTCTCAATTTAGTTCGTGAGCTCTGCCATTGAAGAAAAGTTCTCTTTTGGATTTGTGAAGAATAACTAGTGAAAATTCTTCACAACGGTTCTTGAGCTTAGCTCGGTTAAAAGCTCACTCGGTACAAGATTGGCTTGGTATAAAATTTCTCTTGGTTTTTGGGTTTAACCAGTAGGTTCGAGATTAGCCTGGTAAAAATCTCGATTCCGTTCGTGGTTAACGCGTATAAAACCTTGATTCAATTTGGAGGATAGTCAACCTAAAAGTTCATATTGTTTTGATATTATTCCTGTGCAAATCTTATTTTGTCTAAGATACTAACTGGTTGAAGCTCTGTTTGTTGTTTCGCGTGAAGACTAACCGCTTCATTCCTCAATTATTTTCTAGATTGGAAGTTAGACTAAAACTTTATTTTTCTTGTATAAGGAGGTTCGTGAGATTAACCTTCTAAAAACTATAAAACATTATTGGATACTCTCAAGATCAACTCTTGGGGAGAGGAGTAAGTCACTTCTTTAAGACTGAACTTCTATAAATTTTTGGTGTTCTCTCTCTTTCGTTAACTCTTTTATTTTCTGCTTAATTTTTGTTAAATTCATATTAAATTTATTTCAAACCCTATTTTAGAAGATAATTTTTTTCCTTCTAAATCATCAGTTTTCAAACTTTCACCATTCACCCATTTGTGTATGAAGTCACATGTCCAACAAAAATTACAAACTCATTGTTCATACTTTAAGATCCTCTTTAGTTTTATATACATTTCCCTCAGTTAATATATATATATATATATATATATATATATATATATATATTATATTTTATATATTTATATTATGGAATCATACCCTCAAGTTCCTTATTATTAAAAATATGGACAATGTTTTTCGGGAATATGAAAACGTCAATTTTTGGCTGGATAAATGGATCAATGTAGTTGATTTAATATGATATTTATCTTTGAGTGTTGCTTATAGCAGGGGCGGTTCCAAGGTCCAGTGAGCCCGGGCGTGTGCACACGCCCGGGCTCAACCCCTATTTTCTTTGTACTCCCTTCAACTTAATAGTCGATTTTTAAACAAAACGAGGGGCAAAATTAGTAAAAATAGGGTGTGAATATTAAAACAGATGAATAACCAATGGTATAAAGTTTTTTCCCACACTGCATAAAATTCTTGGCTCCGCCACTGACTTATAGCACCAAAATTTGTAATGAACTATGGCACGACTATTTTTATAGTGAATCTAATGACGGGTGTTCCTGAAAAATATGGTTAAATAACCTTCCCGAAGTTAATCACGTGAGGTCTCAACAATTTTGTGATATCAAAGCTATAGTATGCCTGTGTTTTCAGTGTGATGTTGTTGTCTTGGTTGTCCCTATTCTTCATGGGATGTTCTCCTTTTATAATCAACCTTCTCCCTCCAATTTCATGAAGTAGTGACATTTCAATTACAACATTAAAGGATATGCCCTAACATCCTCCGTCGTAATCATGAGGATGTAACACTTCCCTCATTAATTTTCGTAACTTTCATGCAATCTTTTGACATGCGTAACCGTCATACTGGCATGGCACTTTGGCCATCCAACTAGGCATGTCTCTCATTCCCCCTGACTTCGCTCATCTATCCCGGGTTGGTGCATCCTTCCTTGCGTCCGGCTTCATATCATGGCCCCGAGTAAGTGTATTCTTCCTCGCGTTCGGTTTGACATACTGGCTCCGACCCCTTCACACATACCGCTTATTTTCCTGTGATCCCGGTTTGCTCATCATATATTCCCCATTCGTTTTACAAATCGCCTTTAAGAATTTTAGGGTGTACATAAGCCCCCTGATCACGAGAGCCATCGAGCCGAGGTGTTCGGTCACGAAATCTTAAAATTCTCTAGACGCTGTCCTTGATCGACCGCTCTCAGATCCAACAGAGAATTGTCGCGGATGTGTGTTAGTTCTAAAATGACCGAATCTTCAAATGGCAAGGTTGGTTTTAAAAACAAAAATTTTACAAGGTTTAAAACGAGAGAATCTTCAAATGTTAGGAGAATTCTTGCAACTTTTTTTTTTGGCAGGGGGATTTTTATAACCAACCCCATATAGCAGGGGTGAAAATAGGTATTAACCCATTGAAATATCATGAAAGTGGCGATTTAAACATGTTTGGGTATTGATACTTGTTGTTATATGATGTATGTATGTTTAGAATGATGTTATTTGTAACACCCTTTTAACCCATGTGTATTTTCACATTTAATTTTAACGAAAACAAAATAATCAACCACAAGGGTGTCACATCTTCATAAAAACTTTATTTAAAAAATAGTCCTGCTCTGTAACACGGGTTGCAAAAACATTGAAGTATAGATAACATCTTTAACATCATTCAAGTAAATTATTTCAAAACTTCGCAGCGGAATAAATAATTAACATCTCCTTCTAAAATAATCAATACCCTAAAAGGTAGCCCATCATGAACAAAATCGCCACACTTCATGTTTAAGTAATACATGATTATAAAAGTAATACAAAATTCTTCAAAATAACAAGGAAATTAAAGTTCACACTCAATCGATCCCAACCCCGATGTTACATATCAGAGCAAGACCCACTGGACTCAATAGAAATTAAACAAGCGCACTTCAGAGCTACCTTTCCTGCACTAATCTTTATCGCACGCACGTTACCCAGATGGAGGCAACATTGAAACAGAAAGGGTGAATAAATCACAATCATTATAAAAAGCATAAGTAATAGATATAGTAGTCCTAGCACAGGGATAACAACAACACGATATTATCTATTACATTTATAGCAAATCAACAATCTCCAATTCTTTACATCAAACACTCCAATTCAAGAATTACATCAAATACATCACTTAATTCAAGTATTATGCAAATGCCATAATTAATTAGATACACATCAATACACTCATGCATGTGGTACCAATTTATCATCACTAATGACATAGTCATCTTCCTCCAAAGATCCCTAACATAGGATCCATTCTTGCTTGGAACCGGAACACATCACAAAACGCACTCAATCCACACAATGAGATTAAGGCCAACACTTGACATCAGTCCTAACATCACTATGAATTTGACCTTACATCACTGGATGAAAGTCCTATAAATGCTATGAATGCATGATGCGCAACAACACATAATACGACCACGGCTAGTCAAAGCGCATCATCACTCATCATATTAATCATACCTCATCACATGCTTCATAATCACACATACGTCATACATACATCACACCAGCATCATAAGCAATCATAGAACACAATTCAAATAACAACAACACATCATTAATTTCATTTCTTAATAGGAAGCATACTCATTATTATTTATCGCTAGACATCATCACCTCATCGTAAAAAGATTACTAGAAAACTATATCCTACAACATGTTTTATTCCACGTGAGTATAGGTTATTTTATTAGCTCTCTTATGCTTCGAACGGCGCATCAAACAGATTCTGAAATTCAAGGTAGGGCCTTTACAAAATTTCAGGTTCAGGCACCCTTCGCCCGACGAGACCCTCGTTCACCCTGCGACTGAAGACAGTAGCCAGCCTCTCACTTTTCTCAAGCCTCTCGCCTGTCGAGCCTCTTTTCTCACCCGAAAAATCAAGTTAGTAGCTAACACCTCTCCTTGCCTGCATTATTCTCCCGACGCGTCAAGTCTTAATCGCCTCGCCTGACGACTCAATTGATTCGCCTGGCGAATCTGGGCGATCAAGGATTTCCTAATGCGATTTCTGCACCAAACCAATCCAATTTCTTACGATTTCTACATATCACAGGTCTTAAAACATCCACTAAACACTAGGTTTCATCATATGACAACAACACAATTTATATTACACTATGGGAATCATTATATCACAATCCAATACCTCTAATTCACCAAACTTCATCACATTATGATCTATACTTCATGACTCGTGACTGTTGATGTTATCGACTGTGGGTGACTCGTGACCGACAGAACGCTATAACATGCTTAAAAGAGATACACAACGAGCACATCTTTGGTGAATTTCATTATTGCAATAGAACCAGTGTCGAAAACATAGATAACGATGTAAAAGGAATAATTGAAAAAAAAAGGAAGTTGCATTGAAATAAAAGCGGTGATTCACGTACATTAGCACTCATGAAACTTTCTGCTTCCTTACGCTCGGAATATGAAGTTTTTTACATGTGATTTAGTACAAATGAACACCCAGAATCCTTCGTTGGACCCCTTATTTATAAAGACTACAAACTAACTGCCTACAGACTAAAGCTTGATATACGTTTGACACGTCTTAATACAACCGCTCCCACGTCTTTGGCTCTCGTTTAGAAATAATCCTTTTGTAACTGTTGGTACTTTCAAATTTTAAATGTATCCCGCTCAAGCCCTTGCTTCGACGCCAACCTCTAGTGGATAGATATAATCAAAACTTTTTATAAGTCTCAATTCTTAATGTGGTCGACAGACACAACTTCGACCACCTTGTTCGTCCATCATGTCAACTTCTCCCTTTGCTTACTTATAACTTTTTCAGCTCTTCTCCATTTTCGACCTCAGCTCCCTTACTAATCACCTTTTATAAGGCACAATCCTTTAGTTCATAGGACTCCTTCATTAACTACGCCAACCAAATACCTTAAAAGATTTTTAAGGTAACAGATACATGAAACACATCATAAAGATTTACAAGCGACGGCGACAAAGAAATATGATAAACACTAAATATATAATCTGGCGTAAGCTTTCTTGACTTCAAAAATGTGGTGTAAGCTTTCTTGACTTCAAAGCTCTACCGACACCAGTTAACGGAGTAACTCTCAAAAATACATGATCGTCCACCTGGAACTCAAGTGCTTTTCTCCTTTTATCATGATAGCTCCTCTAACGACTCTGAGAAGCTCTCATCCTCTCTCGGATCATCTTTATCTTTTTCAGTTTTTTCTTTATCACCACTCAGAACCGGAGCTCTGATTCCAACTGAAGGTGTGAAAAACACTAGAAATTGGGGGGTTTGAATAGGGTTTTTAACAAACAAAACTTTGATAAAAAACAACTTCCCTCTTTAAACAACAAACTCTTTACTCGTGATAATAATTATAAATCTCAAGAAGGAAAGAACAATGTATGTTTATACTAGTTCACTTGAGAAACCCTCAAGCTAGTCTAGTCCACCCGCCAAGGTGATTTTGCCTCTTCTCATACTTAGACTTTAGAGCCACAAATTTTCCCCTTCTCTGAGGTTCATCTTCTTGAACCTCAACCTAATGACTTCTTAAAGAGCTTATCAGTTCCTCAAGACTGGTGTTGTTCAGATCCCTTGACAGTTTAAAAGTAGTTACCATTGGTCTCCATTTCTTGGGCAGACTTCTGATAATCTTCTTAACATGATCTGATGTGGAGTATGCTTTGCCTAGAACCTTAAGTCCTGCAACAAGCAACTAAAATCTTGAAAACGTTGTTTCCATAGATTCATCTTCTTCCATCTTGAAGGCTTCATATTTTTGGATTAGGGCCAGAGCCTTTGTCTTCTTAACTTGAGTGTTGCCTTTATGAGTCATTTTGAGAGAATCAAATATGGACTTAGCAGTCTCTTTATCAATGATCTTCTCGTACTCAACAAGAGAAATAACAGATAACAAACACTACAAGAAAATTGACTGTTGCAACGGTTATGTTGACAAATTACGACAGTTAAAATCGTCGCAATTTACACTCTACGACAGTTATAATACCGTCGTAGAATCGTGCGTCCCCAACCTGTTTTCCGACGGTATGCCAAAACCGTCACACCAATCGTCGTGCTAGTTCACGACGGGTTTGGAACTTACTTAAACTAGAAATGGCGACGGTTAATAACCGCCATGAATATGCCTTTTATTTTTGTTTTTCATTGTTCGCGATGGTTTAAAATTGTCGTGAATGTGATATTTTGACAGTGGGAACCGTCGTAATTTTATAGGATGTTTTGTTATCACTCTAAATGTGCAGGTAATATCGCAAATATTTTTGCATATAAGTTGTCAGGAATTTTCAAATCCATAGATAATATTGCAGATATTTTTGCAGGTAAATCCTCAAGAATTTTCAAATCCGCAGTTGATATATATTTCTAAATTAAAAAAATATATACATCACGACATGGTTTAATTAAGATCCATAAATCTCAAATTCTAATTTTATATATATATATATATATATATATATATATATATATATATATATATATATATATATATATATATATATATATATATATATATATATATATATATATATATATATATATATATATATATATATATATATATATATATATATATATATATATATATATATATATATATATATATATATATATAGTTTAATTAAGATCCATCAATTTCAAATTCTAATAAAAAATTAGGACATGATAATAGAAAGAAAAAAAACTCAGCAAAATATTGACTAGTTTCTATATCAAGATAGCATATATTATAAGTGGTCACAAATGCAGGAGTAGTTGAATTATGAAGATGATATAGGACCATCATTGAAGAATGCTTAGCCACCATTGGTAACGATTTCCCTGACAAATACTTGGAAATGCTTGTAAATAATTTCAACCGGTAAGATAAAGCTCATTAAAATATCAACAATTCACTAATTAGTAAAATGATTAACTTTAAGTAAAATAAATTTAGCACTCACCTTATATCATAACTAGAAATACACGTATTACCTGCGGAATTTCCTGCGGAAAATATTCCGCAGGTATACCTGCGGATTTTCCAGGGATTTTCTTAAGTGAAATAAGATTTCCTGCGGATAAAGAATTGGCAGAAAATTCCGCAGGAATACCTGCGGATTTTGCTGCGGTTTATATATTTCAAACAGAAGACGAAACTGTAATGCAAATTCCGCAGGAAAGTTTCCTGCGACTTTTGCTGCAGAAAGCTATTTTATTAAAACCAAACTATTATACAAAATCCGCAGGTAATTCCGCAGGAAAATTTCCTGCGGATTTTGCTGCAAATTTAACTATTTTCTTAAAATAATAGTAATTTTTGTCTAAATTTTTTTAAAAAAATTAATCATTATATTTAATGGTTAATTATTTAATATTATTATATAATGTTTTATGTGAATTGTGTTATTTTTTAAATTTTCATTTTAATTTTTTAATGAAATAAAAGGTATTAAAAATTTTGAGAATGGGTATCAAATTTTTTTTTATAATAACCAATTTTTTTTAAAAAATACATAAGTAACTCAAATTTCAAAATATTATCTTAATAATCATGTTTGGCCATTCTATAGTGCGCCTCCTATTTTTTTTTTTTAAAATTTCAATAACCCGTGAATTTACTGTTACTTACGGATTTACCTGCAGAATTTTTTGTTAAAAAGTATGTGTCGCCATATGGAATAACGACTAGGTGAAAAACACCTCCAAACATGGTTGACGATTTCTCAATGCATCTCGTAGATCTTTTAGGCACCACGCAAAATTTCATTTGTGCCCCCAACTTTCGAAGATACATCTTTGGAAGGACTCTTTTTAAAAAAATCTTCGTGGGTATCAATTAAAATAATTAAATATATTTTGGTTAAGAATTGACAGTGTTAGTGCACCATCCACACATATATATATATATATATATATATATATATATATATATATATATATATATATATATATATATATATATATATATATATATATATATATGAGAAAATATTTTTTCTCATATATATATGAGAAAATTCGCAGGAAATATTTTTTTCGGATTTTGTTTTTATCATATTTTAATAATATTTTTAATTTAAAAATAATGTGAAATATTTTTCTTATATAATAAAATGTGTTTTTTGCAAAAAAAAATAAAAAATTAATAGATTTAATAAAAGGTAATAATGTTTTAAATTAATAATTATTTAGTGTAAAAATATTTATTAATTATAAATAGATTAGTGTGTGTATGAATAAAAATCAGTATAATTTATATATCTGTTTAATGGTTTTCCTAAAACCTATATAAAAAAGTAAATAAAATTCTAATGGTTAAATATTTAATATTATTATATTAATTATTTTTTTTTACTGTGATTTGTGTTATTTTTAAATTCTAAGGTTTTTAATGCTTACAATATTATTAAAAAATAAAATAATGCTGTTGTTAAGTAACTACTAGTAAATAGACTCAATTTCACATAAATAGATTAGTCTAATAAAACCACACAAAAAATTAAAAGGATAAATTAAGAAGAGTGGTAGTATCTAATAATAATTATATAGTTTATTGTTGATGACCATAAACCCACATGTGATATAATAATAAAATAATAAACATAGTATTGTAACCACACATCAAGGAGAACGAAACAGATAAGTATGAAACTAAAGAAAGCAACACAGTGAAGCGTAAGGTGAACGAAAATGCAAAAACACAAAAATCAAAGTTGATAGGTGATAACAATTGCGGTCATCGTGGGAGGGAGGTCGCGGTGGTGCGACTGGTTGCAGGCCAGAGGAGGTGCGGCTGCGGCAGTTGCTGTTGCGTTTTTTGGCTGAAGCGTCGCGGTTTCGTCGGAGCTTGATGGTCTAGGCAGTAGTATGGTGTTGCGATGGGTCTCTCTTCCTTTCTGATTCATATGTTCTTGCTTTGTCACTGTTTCGACATGATTGTTGTAAAAGTCTCTTGAAACATGGAGCTTTTATCTTGCTCACATAGTGTTTGATAAAAGTTCTCAACCAAGTCCCTTCTTTTTCTTTTGACACTGGATTTTTGTGTTGTTGTTAGTTGAAGGTGATGGTTGTTAGTAAACAGTAGTTTGTTTTGTTTGAAAAAAAGATAAAACTCATGTGAGGAAGGTGATGGTATGAGATATGGTTTATGTGAGTGTTGGTGTGGGGGGTGTGTTCAAAGTAGAGGAGAAGTGATTTGTGTTGAACAACAACTATAGGTTGTTTTTCACGGTCTCAATTGCCTTCACTGAGTTTTTTTTGGTTAGTTTTTGTTTGTGAAAATAGGTGTCAGAAGGGTTTTGGTTAGTCTTAAATATCCTAAGAAACATGAAGGATATTTATCTTCCGGTGCCAGAATGTTTTTGTTTCTAACAAATGATTCACCTCAATGCTTATTATTTTGTCATGTCTTATGACAGAGATATATTCGAGACTCCGCATTTGAACCACGTCGTTGGATTGCTCCTAGACAAGACTCTATACATACTGCTCCTTGTGATTGTTGGGAGGTTCCTTTTGATGCAAAGTTCATTACGGAAGATCCACAAGTTGTGGTAGGGAAGTTGTGTGACATCACCGCTAGATATGTTCAAAGACTATTGCCGACTGTGTTGAAGCTCTTATAGGAGCATACCACGTTGGTGGTTGATTGATTGCTTCACTTCCCGTCGACGATTTTGATAGCTACATGTTCCAAACGGTATGAATCAATTTCAATTTTCAATTTTTCTTTTCACGAAGCTTCTTATCACCTTAAGTCATAGCTGAAGCAGCAATAAATATTGAGATAAGAGTAAATAATCAATTGTAAGATGTCCAATTAGGCTTCTTATAGTACTCAAGATGAATGAGGTTAATTATTGTTATTTTCTAATCTTAATTAATTGTCCAATTGCATGAAGTTTATAAGAATTAGTTCTATTTATGCACATGTGGTTTTAGTTTTTTTTTAGCTTCAAAGAGTGGTAGAGTCAAAGTTCATTTATAATTATGCTCTTGTTGTATGCATGGTGTTCTAACTGTTCTCTATTTTCGGTGGACTTATTTGGTGTTTTGATGAAGAACTTTTTAATGCCAAACTAGGAAAATATGTTTATAAGCTTAAGTTTTCAGCATAAGTTGTGGTCAATATTTTTCCTTTAATATGTTCTTCAACTGATATTGACAAGTGGAAAACAAGAATAATTGTTTATGTTGTTTCATAGATGAAACTTGTTGACACATGCTTTAGTGCTTCTCAATAATTCAAGCATGCATTATGTTGATTTCTTAAATATTAAGCTTTATGTTGTTTCAAGAATAATTGTTTATGTTGTTTCATAGATGAAACTTGTTGACACATGCTTTAGTGCTTCTCAATAATTGTTTATGTTGTTTATGTTGCTGGTTATTATTAAAGATACAAAATCTGAACCCAATTTGATTCTGGTTGCATTTAGAGGAACAATTCCATTTGATGCTGAGCAATGGAAAACAGACATAGATATCTCATGGTTTGACATACCTAACGTGGGCAAGATACATGGTGGGTTCATGAAAGCATTAGGCCTTTTAAAGAACCGTGGATGGCCCAAAGAGATAGACGAAAGAGGTGTGTATCGTTATGCTTACTACACAATTAGAGAGGAGCATAGAGCAGTATTGAGGGAAAATGAGGATGCAAAATTCATATTGACAGGGCATAGTTTGGGAGGAGCATTGGCTAATTTGTTTATTGCTGTGCTTATATTCCATGAGGAAGAATGGTTGTTAGAAAAGTTAGAAGGTGTTTATACATTTGGGCAGCCAAGAGTAGGAGACCAGAAGTTTGGGGAGTTCATGAAAAGCAAGATGAAAATGTATGATGTTAAGTGTTTTAGATATGTTTACTGTAATGATTTGGTTCCTAGGGTTCCTTATGATGATCAATCCCTCTTTTATAAGCACTTCAGCCCTTGCCTCTATTACAATAGCTTGTACCAAGGGAAGGTATGAAATGTGAATATTGATTATGTTATTTTATGTGTTACATTTATAGTCTAATTGAGTGGTCTTTTATGCATTGAAATACAGGTTCTAGAGGAGGAGCCAAACAAGAATTATTACTCTCTGTTATGGGTGATACCCAAGGTGTTGAATGCAGTTTGGGAGGTGATTAGAGGTTTCCTACTACCTTTTTTTTATAGGTAAAGACTATAAACAGAATTGGTTCATGGTGATGTTCAGGTTTGTTGGATTGACATTCCCAGGAGTACTAGCTCATTTCCCTACAGATTATGTCACTTCTGTCCGTTTGGGATCCTTCGACGAACATCCAAAGCTTCAAGATTTCAAAGATGACTAATGTCAATGCTTTCATAACCAGCAACTGAACCCATGCATTTCAATTTGATTTGGCTGAATATGAGTATTTGTTTTTGGCAGTTTGTTTGGATGGAACATTGCCTGCTTATCATTTCGACCGTGGATTCGGATTGGGAGCAAACAGCTGGCTTGTTAATTTAGAGGTATCTCATGATCTTTCATATTGTTATATAATATTTTGTATTATCATAATATTTTGACATTTGTTGCTCAATGTATATTTCTGGTCGAAAATATTGGTTCCTATATATTACCGTGACCAATAATATAACTGTCTTTCTGGAGTAATTGTAAACAGGGGGTGGTCACTGTGCTTTGGCATTATGTACATGTTTGCTAGTTTGAATATTCCTATTTCTGTTGCAGAAGACATGTTATTTGGTTTTGGTGAAGTAACAAAGGTTTAGTACCTTCACAAACTCCAAAGTCAGTCTTTATATAGTACATGCTTATGGATTATGCCAAGTTTGAATATTATCTTTAAACGAGTGGTGTATATTACGTCATAGGCATGACATTTTTATTACATATGGCATCCCTCTCTAAGAGACTAGCGCTACACCATATGAATCCATTGACCATACTTTGATAATTAAGTGACAATAAAATTAGTAATGATAATAAAATTCATATAGAATTCGTAGAGTGGAAATGGGCAAAGCCTGAAGATGTTATTGAGCAGGTTGGTTACAAAATCTTGACTCGTAATGAGTATTTTGTTTTTTTTTCATTTGGAAGACTAATCATGAGGCTAATAATCGATTACAGGCTGTAGACTACAAGAGACCTTCTCAAGAGCTTGTAGCTATTGATCTGCATAACCTGGAATGGAGGTTTCGACACATTTACAGGGGTATGTCGCTTTTAGTATTTCACATTATAGTACACTGCCAGCTGACTGCACATTTAAAGGGCCAGTTCTTCAGATTTCATCATATCTGTTAATTATTTCTTATATTATATTCAACAAATGGACCAGATGGAGTGCAACTTTGAAGCTTTTATTCAAGAACTTGAGCAGAGTCAAAGGCAGATGATGGCTGAGTTGTAGAATCTCAGAAATGAACATTCAACTTTTATATGAATCTCAGAGAAAAGTTGGAGATTTTTTCTCAACTTGCCTATATGAATTTCAGAGCAAAGTTGGGGATTTCTTCTCAAAATCCAACTATTCCGGGAGAGGACGAAGCTAGTAGTCCACTAATGAAAGTGATCAAACAAATGAAGATGGCGTCGATGAATTAGATGAAGAAAACCTTAGAAAAAATTCTGATTTGTACTGTTTTTCTTGTTGACTTGGTGTATTTTTTTTAACTTGGGTGGACAAATGATCATTAGTAGCTTGGTTATTTGACTAATTTTTAGTAATCTGATTATGTAGTACTTGTTATTAACTTTGAAGCATTTTTTATAGTAACAAGTTGTTATATAAAATTGTCTTATTTAAATTCAAAGTATTTTAAATTTTAATTTTTATATTATGGTTATTTTAGTATAAAATTTATAATATTTCAAAATTAAAAATTCATTTTTTAAGATTAAAATTTTCTGCGGATTTAACTGCGGATTTGAATTTGCTGCGGATTTAGCTGCGGATAGTTTCCTGCGGAATTAGCTGCGGAATCACCTGCGGAACTTCCTGCCGAAAATATTACCCACGAAGGTTTTAGCTGGGGACGCAAAACCGCAGGAAAATCCGCAGGTAACGTGTTCCTGCGGAAATAAAGCTTAAATCCGCAGGAAATTCGAATATTTCTAGTAGTGTATTTTAAGAGTAAGAACCAGGAATTAAGAAGACATTGAATGATTGACAATCAATTACAGTTAAGTGCTAATAGAATTTAACACATAAGTATAAAAGTAATGACCTAGTTTAACACTATATGCTTTTTACGTCAAAATTATACATATTAACCGGATAAAGAGTGTGTTTTCTCCTTTTATTAGCATGATGTTTTTCTCTCTTTTCACATTGTAGTTCTACTTCATAACACCTAAAGAGAGGCCAGACAAAATGTGTGACTGTCGAAATCGATTTGTTGAGTTTGAAAGTTATTCATTTGGAAATATAAATAAAATAAAAATTGAAATATCACACAAGCTATAAAAACAAATAATACTAATGAGATAAGGCTTACAAACCCAAATGTTGCATCACCCCATTAGAATACAACATTGGCTACATGCATGTTGCAAGTGAACCATAATAAAATCTATCCATAAAATATTCAATAGAGAAAAACTTCAAAATAAATAGAGGATTAAATTGAACTCATATGACACCTAAGAGCATACACATCGGTGGTAGCATTGTGTTTTTAAGCCACCATGTGTCAGAAAATATTATTATTTAAAATAAATTGGACCAAATTTCTAAACCACCGTTGCCAAAGAAAACCATTGTAGCTTAAAATAATTGTGAGACAAGTGGGACCCAATTTAGAATTTTAAGTGAGTGGTATGGATGTTTGGAAAACTTAGTAAAGTGGTAAAAGTATAAAAAAATATAATAAATTAAGTAGGGTCCATTTATACCACTAACTTGAGTAGCATGGATGTGGATGCTCTAACTGGCACCTAAACAAAAAGGTACATAGTAGCACCCAACTAAAATAACAAAAGATACTTAAAAATAACAACACCTAACTAAAAATTCACTTGCCATACAAAGTAGGGAAATAACCAGCAAGACCCTCCGTGACAAAGTAAAGTATTAAAGTCTCACAACTTAGAACCTCATTCTGCACAGTTCAAAAAATTAATTCTTAATTCTTATTGTTTGAAATTTTTAATTTGTTAAATTATTTCATTGCTTTACCTTACATAAAACATTGAGTAGCAATATGTCAAAACATTGAATAAGCATGCTATAACAATCCAGTGAATGACCAGAAAATATTATTCCAATTCTTATAGTTTGCTTAGCATTCTATAACAAAATTACACCAATAAGCCGCTGATATAAATTTCTACAATGGAGAAGAAAATTATCAAAACGCTAGCAAGTAGTAACGATCACAAATAAGAGTGACACCACACGCCTTCAAGAGGTTGAGCTAGCTTTCAGTTTTGTGGAGACATCATTTCTTTCTTTCGGTTGAGCTAGCCTGTCAATTTAGATTAGATATTCATCAGAGCATTTTCAATCATTATAGTATAAGTTAGTAAATATGTTATATAAGCAATAGAATATTTTAGCAATTTTTTCTTTCAAAACCTACACATATAACCAATATTTAAGACAAAAATTTGAAGTTATACAAAAGTTAAAGTACATACTTAGTATTACAAGATTGATTGGAACATAAAAAATAGTACCACAAAGTTGGCTCCCAGTTTTGTTGAAGATGGTGTGAATCCTTTCTTTCTGTTTCTACTTTTCTTCCACTAGATAGATATAGGGGGAGTGGGCCGCCTTCTATTAATATTTTGTTTTATTATTATAATAATATGTCTAAAAATTGGTGAGAAAAGAAATCTATCACAAGAAATAGCCCGAAGTCCTTGTCGAATCAGAAAACCTTCCGGACATGCTTTGGTTCCTATCACCATCAACTGAAGAACTACTTGTCTCAATTGCTGCTTTGAAATTTCTGGTGTGTGGTAGGCTATTAATGAAGGTGATACTGAATGAGCAGATGCCGAATTACTTTGACACAGCTGAACATCATATCCTGCAAAGTCCCTATCACAATACATTAGTTTCTACAAAAGTCTCTTAACAATTCTTTATAGTTTCTCCTGCTTATTTCCGAGGTCCGACTAGTTTTGCTACGCGTTTCTAATCCGTTCTTTCAAAACATTGGACGTCAATCTAACGTAAAGAGTTTTGACTGTGAAAGTAACTCTAAGACAATAAGATCGATCTCAGTAACAAACACTAATGCTAAATTCTCAAATTAGTCGAAAAACTTATAAATCATTAAAATGGAAAGGATACACTTATCTGAGTAACAACTATTGTGATCTAGAAATGACCATCATCTTTGAATCGTGTCTGGTAGTGGAATTTTGTTTTCTCCGGGAAGATTAAGTCTATTTGATGCTAAGACTACCCTAATGGTTTATCCGACTCATAAACCCCTCTTATGTCAGACCCAACAAGGCTCGGTATTATTGAATCTCCTCTCTACCCCATACAGATACGAGTTGGTTTTCGAGATCATAGTCGTCATGGATAGAATTTTGACGAGTTACAATCCTTTTGGCTTAACCATCGAAGGCGATAGACTCATAGAAAAAGTCATAAACATTATTTGTAAAACATATCGACAAGGACCTCAAGAGCATAAGCCAAGCCTAAATTATGAATTACCCTGCCATATTCACAAAATACCCAAAACTGATGAAGGAATTTATAACTTCTAATTTATAACATTTCACCAGCTATCCGCAAGTGACTAACAATATAATGCACAAGTTAACCGCAAGTGACTAACAATAATGCACAAGCTAACTGCAAGTGACTAACAACAATGCACAAGCTAACTGCAAGTGACTAACAACCTTTAAGACATACTAGTCCTAAACTTCCCAAACTACTGACAAACAGGTCTCTTAAGGAACAATCAAACAACTGTTTGAATAAGAGTTTGTTTACAGATAAATGCTTCTACACAAGTTGAATGTAAATGATATTTCAGATTCTAGACTTAAGAGAATGAAGCTATGAACAGTCTTTCAAGAATGGATATGATTGTGAATTGGCAGCTTCCTCTTTGAGTCTTCAAGCCTTTATATAGCCAATATAATATTATATCCGTTGGAGGGCAGTTCTGGAATTTCCAAAAGTTTGGCGGCTTGAACGTAGTGGGAGACAAGATAGTACGCAACGCCTGTCCTTTCACAATAATGGAACGAAACATGCGTCTGTACCTCTTCTATTCTTCTTGAACTTTAGAGGCTGACAACATGAGTTGGAAGAAAGAAAATAAGAATTTGGGTCTCCAGAACTTCAAGTCTTTAGAGTCTTCAGAACCACGTCTTCATAGTCTTCTGCATTTGGTCTTCAGTATCCTTTGTCTTCAGAAAAATGAACCTTCAGAGCTTCAAGTCTTCAGAGTCTTCAGAACTGCGTCTTCAAAGTCTTTCAGCACTTGGTCTTTAGATTGGTTTCTTCATACTTCGTATCAGAGTGGCAACTTTAGATGCTTCTGAAGCGTTTTGCTACTGTTAATCAGAACTTGTGTAGCGCAGATGTGGAACTTATTATCTTCTGATGTATTGGTCACGCCTTTCATTAGATTCAGAACCTGTTTGTTAAAAGTTCAAAGCAACAAATATTATAGTTCAAAAAAATTTCATGCAAACATACTCATTGTTATCATCAAAACTCAGAGATATATTGCAGAACCAAATCTTGTTCTAACAATCTCCCCCTTTTTGATGATGACAAAACTATGTATTTTGATGACCCAATTTTGTAAATAATCAGAGAAAAAGTTTCATAATAGAGAGTAATAAATACTTATCATGAGTTTAAGATTTGATAAAGATCAAATATCTTGATTATGAACCATTTTGGGTCACTCTCCCGGTTCTAATAGATTAGATATTAAGATCTTTTAGAGTCTTGATAAGTGAGATCTTTCATTTTTAGATCCTATTTTCCACTCTCATTTCAGCATCTGATTTCAATCAGAGTTCATGATATCCTAAAAAAACAAAATCATTTCTAACATAGCAGAGGTTAGAAAATGTGAGCAGTTTCATTTCAGGAATTTGATTATTAATTGTAGCGGTGAAATTGGTGAGACTAAGGCCATGGGAAGACCTAGCTCATTTTAAACAGAGTCTCCACCGCGCTTTATTTTTTCCAAGAGGAATGGGTGAAAGAGCGAATAAAACCCATAGAAGTTTTTAAAATCAAAACTAATAAACTTATCAGAGCTCTGGCTACAGAGGGTTTGTTATACAAGGGGAAGGTTTTAAGCACCCCTCATATCCATGGTACTCCATGGGAACCTCTTTGAAATATTGTTTCTTTTGTTTATATTTTGTACATACATTTTGAAAATCACATGTGAAAAACTTGTTTAAATAGATTGTGGGGATGAGAAAAGAATGTTTTAAAAGTGAGCTCGGTAAGACATCGCATATCAGGCCTACATACCCTTCTTAAAGAAGAAGGAAGTCAGAGTTTTTGTAGTTCCTCTTAAAAGGAAAATAAAAGGGGGGCCAAAGTGGTCAAAATCTTTTTGGGTGTTAAGCTTTACCAATACTTAACAAAACATTTTTTGAAAAAGGATTAGGCTTTAAAATACCTAATAAGTTTAAAAGGTTAGGCTTTAAAATACTTAACAATTTTAAAACAAAAGGAACCAAGCTTTAAAATACAAGGTCAATGGGTTAGGAGAAGTTTCACCGGGAATAATTCTTCTCTTAACATCAAGGTTTAAAACAAAAAGACCAAGCTTTAACAATACAAGGTCAATGGACTAAGAATAGTTTCACCGGGAATAATTCTATTCTTTAGTACCAAGGTTTCAAAATAAAATGGTTTGGTTAAGCTTTAACAATACAAAACCATTTTAAAAGACAAGGTAAAAACTTTAACAATACTTTTAAACACAAGATAAAAGAGATTGGAAAGGGAGTTTGAGTACCTTGACAATTTTAGTCAATATCATTCCCATCCTTTTGGACAAAAACAACAAACTTAAGCAATCAACAATGGACACCTCAAGTGTGTGTGTGTGTGTGTGTGTGTGTGTGTGTGTGTGTGTGTGTGTGTGTGTGTGTGTGTGTGTGTGATATCATGTGACACAAGAACAAACAAGTGAGTAAGATAACCAACAAATAAGAGAGATGGATGTATCTAAACCCTTGGATTCAAACTCATGTATTAATGATGAATGATTGATATGATGAATAAACATGGGGTTAGATAAACAACACATATGAGAAATTAATAAGATGATGGTTAAAATAACAATTAAGTACAAAAGAAGGATTAAATCAACAAGTATGTACAAGATAACTAACTTAATTAATCATGGATAAACAAAGATCAACATGTTTCTTTTTGGGTTAGGCTTTTAAACCTAGGGTTTTTGAATTAGAGTTTTCAAATTAGGGTTTAAACATAAACACCTAACCCTAATTGATTTTAATTGTTAAATACCAATTTCTTTAAGAGAAATGGTCTAAGGATACATGAAGAGGTCAAATACATCCTATTATAACCCTAAACAAATATTTACAAAACATTCATAAAGTTCTATAAAAGAAAAAATCAAAACAAAATGATTTTTAGTTAATTTTTTAATAAAAAAGACATATTTTTTATTTAATTTTTAAATGATGAAATAATAAATATTTTTGGTATTTTTTAACAAGGTATGAAAATACACAAAGTAAATAAATCACACAAAAAAAGGGATTAAAAACATTAATTTTCCTATTTTTTATGATTTTTTGAAGTTTAATAAAAAAAGTGATAAAACAAGTAATAAAAATTAATACTTTGGTCTTGTGAGGGTTTGAACTCAGGACCTTCAAGTCATGGACTCAAAACTTATCCACTAAGCCAAGCGCCAATCCTTGTCATTAGGCCCATCCCAGTTCATAAAATATCAAAACAAGTAGGAAAATGTGAAAAAATAAAAGAAGCAAAAGGTTTGGGGAGAGGGGGATTCGAACCCCAGACCCTAGGGATAGGCTAGGTACAAGTGTGATGGTCAGTTGTGCTGTTACGATGTAGTCAACAAGGAATGCATACCACTCAATATATTTTAAAAAAACACGCGCCATATTTTAAATTCAAAAACTCAATAACTTCATCTTCTTCGTAGAACAAGAAAAAGAACAACAATGGCTTGATTTCTGACTTTGCCAAAACTTAATCAAATTTGAAAATTCAAGACCCTAACATGCTCAAAATTAACACACGAATTCAATCATATAACTCTCATAAATTTATTCAAACTGAAACATGCGAATTTCTCAAAAAAGACTAAGAACCCTAAAATTTCAAATCAAAATTAAATGCTTAAATCAAATAATTAAGCCCCAAAAGTTTAGGGCTATTACTCCCTACATGTTTCTGAACAAAATGGTATCAAGAACTGCAAGGAATAGTGCTTAAAGAAGTATGCTCGATTTCTATAAATGTACCTCTGAAAATGAGGATCAAACTCTTGCTTGGAGTGATTCTGGAAGTGTTACAACTATCTGGACACCTTCAGGGTCCTTCAAAGAAGCTTTTAGAGTGCTCACAATGCTTTGATCACCCCAGCAAATCCAAACTCGATTTCACCTACACAAGGAAAAAGTTATGGCTGGAACTATAGATTCCAGGTGTTACAGATCCAAAATAGGTATTTGAATAGCTTCTAAATGATTTTTAGAAGGTATCTAACACGAAAGGCCTAAAAACACATGAGTCAAACTGATTTTAACAAGTTTGGTTCAAGGAAGTGCTTTACGGGAGTTTTGAAAAGTGATTTATGACTCAAGGCTTTTGGTAAGTGTTTGAGGGTTATGGATAGTTTCTATATGTGATATAGAAGCTATTTGAAAGGTTAATTTGGATGGTAAGTGTTTGGTTTAGATTTTGGAAGGTTAGGACCTTAAAAGGACCTTTAATAGAGGTTGAAAGGTGATTTTTGGTTAGAGGTGTTTGGGAAGTGTTTGGAGGTGATCAACAACTTTTAAATGATGTATGGAAGTTTTTGGAAGTGTTGGTTTACTTCCAGAAACTTTCTAACTCAAAATGACTTGAAAAATGGAAATGACACAAAATGAGAAGTTTGGAATCAAGGGTGACTTGGAGAAATTTTGTGTGTTTGATCAAGGGAGTGATACCCTCTATTTATAGGCATGAATTATGGTTTGTGGAGGGAAAAAACTCAGAGTTTTAAGTTCCCATGTGACTTTGGTACCATCTTGCTTGTTTGTGAAGAAATGAGATTTTTGGTTTTCCCATGGAAGGTACAATGCTTTAAGCATGCTTGGGAGACTTTGATCTGATCTTAGAGAGGTTGCTTGTGGAATTTGAAATTCTTTTGATGCAGAAGAAACATTGTAGTGGCTCAAGAAAAGAGTTGTTGTGATTAAAGCCTCTTTTTCAAAATGGAAGTGTGATCTTTATACCATTAATGGAATGATCACTTGGATAATTTCTTAAACACTTGGATCATATCTCAAAAGCAAGTGTAATATACTGATTATGGTGCTTGGAACAAGTTAAAGGGGCTGAAAGCAAGGAATCTTTCAAATTTGAACAAGTTTGGTTCATAACTTCTTCATCTTCATTCTTGAATTCAAGTGTTCATGGTGCCTTCTTCACAAAATCATATCTCATTGATCAAGCCATGAATTTTCATGCTAGTGATCTCTTTGGAAATTCCTTGCTACATGCTTCAATCCAATTGTTGAAAGTTTCCCCAAACTCTTTTTTGGATTATGGAGAAAAAAGACCTTAAAGTTAAGAAAAAACTAGGTGAAAACACTTAGAATTTTAAGTCTTTTTAACATAATCCTTGTTAATCCAAAATCTCTCAAAATAATCACTTTTAGCCAAAAGTTGCATTGTGATAAGTTGTTTGTTTTGTCAAGGTCTACAACTTTCATGTTTGGAGATTTTTGAGTTTGTAGGCAAAATTTGAAGTTCCCCAAATTAGGTTAAAAATCACTTAAAACCATAATTTTGACTTTTGTTGACTTTTTGATTTTTGATGAATTATTTGAATTTTATTTGATAAAATGTCTTCAATATCCATACGATGATGATTTGGATCCTTAAAAGTCCATAGTTGAACATTTTCTCAAAAGTAAAAGGTTGACTTGCACAGTTGACTTTTTCCAAATGAACTGCAGTTTTGTGATTTTCATAGGAATCAAGGTCTCCTCTTCAATTGAATGATGGTAATGGATTATAATGTTGATTTTTATGTCCTTGAATCATAGTTTGAGTCTTGGAACGATGTCCTGATTAAAAGTTAACCCTCCAGTGGAATTAGGTCAAAAACCCTAATTGGAGCCTCTGGTGAATTTGAAGTTGATTGATCTTGCATTGAGCCATCTTTGGACTTTGATATTTATTAGAGAATCCTTTGAATCATAGAAGAATTTTGAATTCCTTTGGGGGCCTCAAAACCCTAATTTGCCCAATATCTTCCTGATCAGTCTCCTATCTTGGGACACAAGCAACAAACAACAATTTTTTGTATTTTCTTTTGTTAGCAAATGATAAATGCATGATGATTATGACAATAATTATGATCCTAATATTTAAGATATGGTGGTATCTCAGTGGTCAAAAATTGGGGTACAACATTAATCATCAAAATTTTAACTTCAGATATTACTCCCCCTTTCTGTCATGATCAAAAAGTTTAATTATGTGTGAAAAATATAAAACATAGGAACAAGAAATATTAGAAGGAAATAATTTGATAGATAGTCAAAAGGATTTTTAAATATTAGAGGGAAAATCATAGAATGAGTAATAAGACAAATAAGATCATAGGGTTTAGCCAGCAAAAGGAAAAATAAAAATCTTAGAATCTAAGATCCGGATGAAGAAGGAGAAGGCAGTCTGGCAAGCATCATCTACATCATGTTCTGAAGATTTTTGTTGACAATCTTTTGCTCAGAGATGCTTTTTTCTAAATTTAGTTTGTTCTTCTCTGATTTCACCAATAGCTTGTTCTAAGTGTATGATGACAGGATCAGTAGAAGAGACACCAATTGCAGCAGCTTCAGCTTCCTTTGCCTTTGCTTCAGCTTCTTTGGCCAATTTTTCTTCTTCTTTTTCGTAGCCTTGCTTCTTCAACATCTTGAAGAGCTTTGGTTTCTTCTGCTTTTTGCTTAGCAGCAAGTAGATTAAAGAGTCTGATCCTTTCCTTCTTTTCATCTTCTTTTTCTTTCACCAACTGAACACTTATAGCCCTAGATGCATCTAAGAAACTTATCATTTTTTCAAACTCAGATGAAATCCACTTATGAGGATTCTTCCAAGAATCATCCAGAGCCTGATAATCAGTACTGGTGCTAGCCTCCCCTCTGACCTTTGCAATCTTTTTCTGAGCCTTTCTATTAAACATAATAACGAATTCATCCAAGGTTCTGGGAGTTTTGGGAGGAGTTAGTTTATATGTGATTAAGGGAAGGGTTGTTATAGGTGTCTGTATTTCTGCAGATTAATCAGTCAGATCAAGAAGTTTAGATGTTGTGTAAGGTTCAGTTGTGGGTATTTCAAAAGGTACATATGGAATTGATTCAGATGTCTTTAAATGAGTTTGCTCAGCAAGAATTATGTTAAGGAGTTCAGAGTTAAAAATTTAAAAAGTAATGCCAGATGGTGGTGATGGGGGATCAGAGTGTATGGAAATAGGTGACTTATTATTGATTGAAGCTTAAGGAGTGAATTCAAATTCAAACAAGGTTTGTGATGTGGCAGGGTGAAATACTTCAGATACGGGGGGTGAGAACTAATGAAGTGTATGTTTGAAGATATGTTGATGAAATCGGAAGACTTAAGGATGGAAATGAAATTTGTTTTGGATTGTTTAAAGTGGAAGCAGATGTATTAGCTGGTTCAGAAGTAGTTGTTGGAATGGTGAATGATATTGAAACAGTTTTAGAAGGTAAGGCTTCTGGTTGTGAATGTATTTGAATATGGGTGACTGAGGATGATAATTCATCAATAGATTTATTAAAAGACTCAGAGATTTCAGGGGCAAATGAATTACTTGCAGAAGCAATTTTACTGTCACCAGAAGGATCTGGATGAGTAGGCAGAGAGATGTTCCTTGACACTTGACCTTTGTCGTGCTTCTTCTTAGTTCAGAGTTCAGAATCTTCTTCTAATTGCTTCGTTTTGCCTCTAGAAGGTTCAATTGGATCACTTTGAGAAGTTGAATCGTCGTATCTGAAACTGGACATATCATGCCCTTCATTCATTATCACTTGCATATATTCAACAATGCATATTGGTTGTTCTCCTTGAGTAAACAAAGGGAAATTATTAACAGGAATTTTTCTAAAAGAAATAGTATTTGAGAGAACCGCCAGAGGGAGAACACTGATCTTTTTAACATATTCATGTTTTTTCATATTATGAGCATTAAAATGATCTCGAATTGCTGGGATCAGATCCTCTGTGAACTTTGCTTCCTCAATCAGAAATCTGACTAGATCGCTTTCTACGAATATATCAGTCAGAAGCCTTCCAAAAGGAATATAAGGAGAAATTTTATTGTTCTTATTATCTGTGGTTCTAGTTTTGATGATAGTATCCCTCAGATAGTAGAACAAGATTGAGGGAAGATTCATCTTCTTATTGAGTCATCAGGTAGTACAACATGTACTTCTGATCTACATTAAAGTATTCTGAAGAGTGTGAGGAAGGTCTAGGTTAATGTAGCCCAAAATAATTTTATGCCAGATCCTCAAATTGTCATGAAGATCAACTCCATTGTAGTCCTTTTATCAGGAACAATTTTTTTGAAGATAGCACTATGGATGGTTCTTTTCAAAAAGGTTGATTTCTCATACATGTTGTAAACACGTTTCCCTTCCAGAAATTTCATACCAAGAAGTTCTGAGATAGATTTTTCAGTAATAACATTCTTGGAACCCAGAACGTGAGATAAAATATAAAGATTGTCACACTCAGCTTGTTTCCAGAAATCCTTCACAAGATCTTCATAAAATAGACCAAACAATCTTTCGAAGTAACTATTCCAGGCTTTAGCATCTAACTCTTGACTTAGATCATAATTGTTTGCACCAAGATTTTGAAAGTCAACTAGGAATTCACAAAGAACCATTAAATCTTCAGGAGTTGTGATACACTGAACCTGTGATACTCTTCTTGTAATGTGATTTTCATCAATAACTAGTGCAATTGAGGAACTTGGATGAACAGTTGATGAAGAAACGTGAACAGTTGAAGACGAAGGAGAAATGGTTGATGTTGCTGACCCCGATGGATTAGGGCTTCTCTCGTACTCTTAAGAAAACTTGACTACCTCTTGCTGTTGAGAGTTTATGATTATGTTGTTGAATAAATTTGAAGAACTTGTTTTGTTATGTGAGAATCCATAATATGACCTTATCATTGCGAGAGAATCTGTAATTGACAACTTTTGTTCTGAGAGAATCCATAACCCTTTTTCGTCTTTGTTGTGTGAGAACCCATAACATGACCTTGTCATTGCGAGAGAATCCATAATTAAAGCCATTTGTTCAGAGAGAATCCAGAACCCTTCTTTTATCTTTGTTGTGTGAGAATCCATAACACGACCTTTTCATTGCGAGAGAATCCGTAATTGACACCCTTTGTTTGTTCCCCGCAAAAGTTAGAGTCTTGCATTCATATCATATCCTATGTGTGGGCTCTCAGAGTCCTGATTGTGCTATATTTTGTATTTAAGTCCCTCCTACCATGACGAGACGAAGATTCCATCTTCCCCTCCTCAAGTATCAAGAACTTAAATAGGGGCAGCAGTTGTACCCCAATTTTTAACCCTGAGATCCCACACCAATTTGTGCATATCATGGTCATCATCATCATCGTTATTATTTATATTCTATTTACTAACAAAAATATACAAAAAAAGATTGTGTTTTGCTTGTTGCCTGTTTCCCAAGGCATGTGATTAATCAGGAAGTTCAGGCAAAATTAGGGTTTTGAGACCCACAAAGGAAGCTCAAACATCCTCATATTCTCAAATGATTATCTCCATTAAAATCAAAGTCCAAGGGTGGCTCAAATCAAAATCAATAACTTCCAAATTCATCTGGTGCACAAATTAGGGTTTTGACCTAATACATCTCGGAAGTTGACTTTTAATCAGGACGTGGCTCCATGGATCAAACTATGATTCAAGAATATTAAGTTCAATATTATAATCCACTCACATCATCCATTTGAATAGGAGAGCTTGATTCAATTGGAATCCACAAGACTGCAGTTCATTGGAAAAAGTCAACTGTATAGGTCAACCTTTGACTTTTGAGAAATTTGGTCAACTATGGACTTTTGAAGATCAAAATCATCAACATATGATTATTAAAGTTATTTGATCAAGAAAAATCAAGAAAATCAATCAAGAATCAAAAAGTCAACAAAAAGTCAAATTAGGGTTTTAAGTGATTTTGACCTCATTTTAGGAACTTCAAAATTCACCAACAAACTCAAAAATCTCCCAACATGAAAGTTGTAGATCTTGATCAACAAACAGCTTTGTCACTTATAACATTTCTTCAAAAAGTGATTTATTTGAGAGATATTGGATCAAGAAGTTTATGTCAAAAAACTTCGAAGAAGTTTTAAGTGTTTTAACCTAGATTTCTTCCAACTTTGTGGTAAATTTTCACCAAGTTCCCAAATGAGTTTGAGAAAACTTTTAACAAGTGGATTGAATTATGTAGCAAGGGCTTTCAAAAGAGACCATTAGCATGAAATTTCATCACTTGAGCTAGGAGATATGATTTTGTGAAGAAGGCTTCATAACACTTGAATTCAAGCCATGAACATGAGAAAGTTATGAAGCAAACTCATTTCAAATGAAAGATTCCTTTCTTGCAGCTCCTATAACTTGTTCAAGACACAAAATTTAGAAGATTACACTTTCTTTTGAGCCATAATCCATGTGTTCTATGCATTATCCAAGTGATCATTACATTTATGGCACAAAGTTAACACTTCCAATTTGAAAAAAAAGCTTTAATCACAAAGTCCACTTTCCTTGAGCTTCCAACTTGTTTTTTCTACATACACTCAACCTAACATTCAGACCAAACATGTTTAAAATATTCAACCACTCCAAGCATGCTTGTACCATGCATTTGAACCATGTTTGCAAGATAACTTCACCATGAAGCAAAGTTGGCTAACTTGAACATGTGATCTCCTTTTGATCTGATTTCTCCACCCACAAACCCTAATTTTGGTCTATAAATAAAGGACATTGCTCATTGCATCAAACACACCAGAATTCTCCAAGTCACCCCTCGCTTGAGATTCTCCTTTTTTGCCATTTGCATTTTGAGAGTCATTTTGAGTTAGAGAAGTTTTGAGTGTCAAGTAACCTTCCAAATAGTGTCTTTACACTTCATTGAAGCTATAGCAACCCTAATTTGAGACCTGTAACCACCTAAATACCAAGTTCCATTTTTAGATACTCCATTTGTACTTAGAATCGAGTTAAGTTATACAGTCCACTTTAATCCAAACCAATCATTCAAATACCTCACATATCACTTATAGAAGCTATCCAAATCATTAGACAGAATCTGTAACACCTCCATCATCATCCACCATTGTTGCTTGACTGAGTTGCAAGAGCTATCGAGTTTGGAGTTCTAGAGGGTTTCAGTTCATTCCAAGCATTCAATTAGCATCCTTGAGGCATAAGGAAGCTATTTGGATCATCACAACAGCTCTGTAACACCTCTAAGCAAGGGTTTGATCTGCACTTTCAGAAGTAAAATTTTCAAACTCAAACTCATTGATAGAGGTACCAATTTGATTAAAGCTTGATACCATTGTGTTTAGAATTGTTCATGGATCAAAAGCCCTCTGGCTTCATTAATTTATTCAAAATGTAGCCCATTTAATTTCAACTTGAATCATTAGGGTTCATAACTGTTTTTCCAAAAATTAATGAGTTAGAGTTAAAATAAATTGTTGCAAGGCACATGGTTGAATTCGTCTCTGAAAAATACACAACTTTAATGTATACAGTTTTGAAAATGATTAAGCTTTGATGAAGTTGTGATTTTTTTGAAATTTATGTTTGTTGTTCGTTCAACGAAGAGGATGAAGTTCATCTTCTATTTTTCAAACTTCCAGTTTATTTTATTTTTAATACAAGGCGTATGTTTAATGACTTAATTGTGTAGCTCAGTTGGTTGTGTGTGTGTTGGTGATGCGTGTCTCTAAGGGTGTGGGTTCGAACCACCCCTTTTGCATTTTTGATGTTTTTTTTTCGTTTTAAACCATTCAGAAGGGAGCTTCATATATTATGTTATGGTTGGGCCTTATGATCACCAAATAGCACTTGGCCCAGTGGTCAAGTTTTGAGCTATTGAAGGTGAGGGCGTGGGTTCAAGCCTTGCTAGGACCAAAACCTATTTTTTAGCACTTATTTTCATTCCTTTTTTAATCAGCTTGTCTATTTTCTTTAAAATACCAAAACAAATCATTTTTACTCCAAATTTTGTACACTCTTCATTTATGTTATCTATTTTACTAATATAAATTAAAAATCCAAAAATATTATTTATTTTATCATTTGAAAATTAAATCAAAAAACAAGTCTTTTATATTTTAAAAAAAATTAAAAAATCATTTCCTTTTATTATTTTCACCAAGTAAACTCTTGTATATTTTTGTGTGAATTATTTTAGGGCTAGGTTGAAGTATCCTTGGGTTACCATGTACCCTTAGACCAATCCTCCTCTAGAGTTTTGTATTTCAATCATTTAAAATCAATTAGGTTTAGGTGTGGTTCTAAAACCCTATTTTCTAAAACCCTAGTTTGAATCTTTGATCTTTAACTTCACCATGTTATTATAACTTGTTGCTTGGATCATTGTATTTGTTTATGTACATATACTTGTTGATTTTTATCTTTGTACACTTGTACTTTATTCATTGTATTATTGTTGCACCCCAACTTTTGCCCTACAAATTTCATTCATTCTTGGTCATGTCGCATCTATATTTCTTTTAATTCAATCGTCGCATTTTTGCATATCTTGAAAAAATTGACTTTTTATTAAAGTCAACAAAAATAGCTTTCATTTGCATTTTCGCATGTTTTAATTTTTAGTTTAATTTTATTTATAAAAAATATAAAAAAAATTAGTTTTAGATCATTAAGTTTATTTATCTTTTTATTTTTATTTTTTAGTTTAAAGTTTATTGTAGTTTCTTTTTTATTAATCAAATAAAAGGTAATAGAAGTTTAAAGTGTATTTATTTATAGTTTAGGCCCATTTATTTATTTTTTAAAAAAAGGGCCCAGGTTGGTTTTGTCTTTTGTTGTGGTCCCAGCATTGTGGATCACGTTCTCGTTTTTCACCCTGCATCTGTTCCAAACACTGCACTGTTGTAGTCCAAAACTCTGCATCCTGCCCCTGCTCCAAGACCTGCATTTTCTGCACATAAAACACCAACATTTGCATCAATTTGTTCAAACACAAAATCTGCATCAAAAGGCCAAGAATCAGTTGCCTATAAGTTCAAATTTTCCCCCCAATTTTCATCTCAAGCTCACATTAAAACCCTAATCTCTTCACTATAAAAAGAGACATTCGTTAACAGAAAAGAAAGAGACATTCCTTTGAATCAAAACAAATTAATTAACAAGGACAACAAGTGATAATGGGACTCGCTCCTGTTAAATACCTTGGGTAAAGACGCGCTAGGTGAACACCTATGCTCAATCCTTTGCTAAACGTCCGTAAATACCCTCTTTTACCTACGTGGATAACAAGTGACAATTGGGCTCGCTCCTGTTGAATATCTTGGGTGAACAACGCGCTAGGTGCACACCTATGCTCAAAATGTTCACTAAACATCCCTCTAAAAAACAATCTCGATTCCATCCAAACTTCTTGCCTTATGGCATCATTTAATTTAAACCTCTTTTCATAAACGAATGCGAATATACTTCCAAATGTGAAGATCGAATATCTTCCACTCGAATGCGATGATGGCCAAAATCTCATCTTACTCTTGATTTAGTCATCCATTCTTGTAGTGATCTCTTATTCATGTGCGTGAAGTATTGTTTCCATTTGAAAGCGATCGAGTACCTCTCACTGAATTCAACCAACAAACTTTTTGTGGTTCTTCGCCCGAACTACAATTGCTATGACTTTCCCATTGCACGAGGGAATACGTAGGCACAAGACACTAACGTCTTGGCGAGCAAAATAATAAAAAATCATTTCTTTTTTCCTTACAATAATAAAAAACCTAAAAACCTTTTCTTTTACCTTTTCTCGATTAATAAGCTCAAGAACACAAACATTACGCTAACACTCAAACATGAAACTAACTAAATGGGTTCCATCGAGTACGATGGAGGTGAGGGGTGCTAATACCTTCCCCTTGCTTAACCGACTCCCGAACCCTAATTTGGTTGCGATGACCATCTTATCCATTTCCTTTTTTATTTGTGGGTTTTATCGATATTTTCCCTTTCCTTCTTGGAACAAATAAAGTTCGGTGGCGACTCTATTGTACTTCGAGCGCGCGATAACGCTCGAGTCACATTTTTACCGCTACAATTATCATTGTATATATACTTTGTTTACTAACCCATATGCATGAGATATTTATCCATCCATCATCCATCATATTCATTCATACATGAAATGGTTCCAAGGTACAAACACCCTTTTATCCATTATCATTTGAGTTTATACATTGATTTCTTTGTTATACTCACTTGTTCACTTTTGTGACACATGTTATCTCTCTCTCTCTCACACACACACACACACACATGAGGTATCTATGACTGATTGCTTAAGTTGTTGTTGAAATATCCAAAGGAATGGAAATGGTATTGACTAAAATTGTCAAGGTACTTTATCTCTCTTCCAATCTCTTTTATCTTTGTGCTTAGTATTGTTAAAGCTTTTCACTCCACTTGTTTTTGAAAATGGTTTTATATTGTTAAAGCTCAACCTATTTAAATCAACCCTTGGTTTTGTATTATTAAAGCTCAACCAACTTCTTTTATTAATCCTTTGCCTTATATTTAAAAGCTTGGCTTCTTTTATTAAAACTTGTTAAGTATTGTTAAAGCTTAACATTTAAAAACCCGTTGAGTATTGTTAAAGCTCAACACCCAAAAATATTTTGCCACTTGGCTCTTTTTTTCCTTTTAAGAGGAACTACAAAAGCTCTGACTTCCCTATTGTTAAAGGGGTATGTAGGCCTTAGATGCGATATCTTATCGAGCTCACTTTTAAAACCTTCTTTCCTCATCCTCCCACTCTATTTAAACAAAACACACAAAGGCATTTTAAATAACAACAACAATAATAATAACATTTTCAAAGAGGTTCCTATGGAGTACCATAGATGTGAGGGGTGCTTAAAACCATCCCCTTGCATAACAAACCCCCCGTACCTAAATCTCTGATAATTTTATTAGTTTTGATTTTAAAAACTTCTGTGGGTTTTATTCGCTCTTTCTCCCATTTCCTTTGGAAAAAATAAAGTGCGGTGGCGACTTTGTTTAAAACACATGAGCTAAGTCAATTCAATGGCTTTAGTCTCACAAATTTCACTGCTTCACAACCAAACCAAGAAAACTTTGAATCTCGGTTGCAGACTTCAGAGTCTCCTATTACAACACAGCATCAACTTTAGAAGGATCCACGACAATTCCACTACTAGAAATCACATGGCCAAGAAAACTCACTTCCTTAAACCAAAACTCACACTTCGATTGTTTTGCATATAACTTCTTCTGTTTCAACACTTGCAACACCATGCGCAAATGCTCAACATATTCCTCTCCTGATTTGGAATAAATCAATATATTATCAATGAACACCACCACAAACTTATCCAAATATGAATGGAAAGTACGGTTCATATATTCCATAAAAACACCTGGAGCATTCGACACTCCAAAAGGCATTACAGTATATTCATAATGACCATACCTTGTTCAGAAAGCCGTCTTCGAAATATCATCTAGTTTAACTCGGATTTGGTGACAACCCGACCTTAAGTCAATCTTAATGAAAACATTAGCACCCAATAACTAATCCATCAAATCGTCAATCCTCGGGAGTGGATACTTATTCTTGATAGTCACTTTATTCAACTACTTGTAATCCACACATAATCTCATACTTCCATCTTTCTTCTTAACTAACAACACAGGCGCACCCCACAGAGAAACACTCGGTCGAACGAACTTCTTCTCGAGCATCTCTTCTAGTTGCTTCTTCAATTCATTCAGCTCAGAAGCCAACATTCTATAGGGAGCCATCGATACTGGACTCGTACTTGGCACCAAGTCTATAGAAAACTCTACTTCTTGTTCCGGAGGAAAATCACTTACATCATCCGGAAACACTTCGGGAAATTCACAGACCATTGGAAGCTCAACACTTGAAACTCCACGGTCATTATGCAATGATGCATACATTGCAAACTGAAGGATAGAAAAACACTTAAAAAGGGGGGGGGGGGTTTGAATAAGTGTAGCTTTAAAACTTGTAAGATAAAAACTATTTGCACGATGATTTTTATCTTGGTTCGTTGTTAACTAAACTACTCCAGTCCACCCCCTTGGAGTGATTTACCTCACCTGAGGATTTAATCTACTAATCACACTTGATTAAAATTGTTTTCCACTTAGACAACTGTTAAGTCTTCTAGAGTATCCTGATCACAACCTGATCACTCTAGGAACAAACTGCTTAGACAACTTCTAAGACTTGCTAGAGTATACTGATCAACAACCTGATCACTCTAGTTCTTACAACTTAATGTAAACAAATTCTTTTAAGAGTTACAAAGCTTCTTATAAAGCTATTATGACAACTGTGATTTTCTCTTAAGTTTAAGCTTAAATCTCACTAAGATATTAAAACAGCAATGTAGTGAGCTTGATGATGAAGTTTGAGAGCTTTTGAATTTGACAGCGTTTCTGTATAATGCGCAAGTGTTGTAATTCGTAAGTTGTAACCTTGCTTCTCATCAGAACTTCATATTTATAGGCACTTGAGAAGATGACCGTTGGGAGCATTTAATGCTTTGCGTATTCCATACAGCATTGCATTTAATGTTTCACTCTTTTGTCAACTACCTCGAGCCTTGTTTTTGCTGTGTCTACTGACGTTGCCTTTAATAGCTTCTAACGTTCCTTTTGTCAATCAGAGTAGCCTGCCAGTCTAGTACTTGCTTCTGATCTGATGTTTGTGTAAACAACGTTTGAATATCATCAGAGTCAAACAGCTTGGTGCAGAGCATCTTCTTGTCTTCTGACCTTGAAGTGCTTCTGAGCGTGATACCTATGAGAATTTCAGTGCTTCTGCTTCTGATCTCAAGTTCTTCTGATGCTTCCATAGACCCATGTTCTGATTCTGCTTGATCATCTTCTGATGTCTTGCCAGACCATGTTCTGATGTTGCATGCTGAACCTTCTGAGTCAGTGCTTCTTGCGCTGATTTAGTGCATACTCTTTATATAATTCCTGAAACGGAAATTGCATAGTATTAGAGTACCACATTATCTCATACAAAATTCATATACTTGTTATCATCAAAACTAAGAATATTGATCAGAACAAATCTTGTTCTACCTATCTCCCCCTTTTTGATGATGACAAAAACATACATAAATGATATGAATTTGTGATCACAAAAGACAGATGGCTAAGGACAATTACACAGCTATAGCATAAGCATATAGACATTGTGTGAATATGTCTCCCCCTGAGATTAACAATCTCCCCCTGAAATAAATACTAGAAGAATTTTATAAATAAAAGACTTCCCTGAGTATTTCAGTTGAGACGTTCACATATGCTTAGATCTTCAGAACATTCACGGCTTCTGATTCTTGCTTCCATAGGACAGCTTCAGAACTTGAATTTCCTAGATCTTCAGAATATTCATAGCTTCTTATTTTTGCTTCCATTGAACAGCTTTAGAGCTTGAATTTTTTCTTGAGTCATTGCATGCTAGATTGTATCAGAACATTGTTGAATGTACCCGAGCATCATCAGAGCATCTTTACATCCTGAAATGTTACAGAACAAACTAAACGACAAAAGTCAGCATGAATGAATCAGAACATAGAATATGTTTCAGAATATGTAATATGTATCAGAGCACACAAACATAATGTTGCAGAGCATATTTTGTAACTAAAAACATGCATCAGAACATATAAGGAATAAGAATGAAAGCATATTCTATCATCAGAATATCAGAACATTCTTCCTTCTTGCTTCTGATCTTGAAGCTTTATAGCACTCAACTTGCTTCAATTTCCATGAGCTTGATTCTTTATAGAATTGCTTTTCCCCATGTCTTTGCTTCCATGTTGAGCTTTAAAGAGGATCTTCAATTCCTGCAAAACAACACTCAAAGACATAGAACTTTGTAAGTTCTGTTAGAAATGTGGAGCCTTTCTCCCAGCAACTGATAAAATAAATCAGATCATTTATCACATTTTTCTCCCCCTTTTTGTCATAACATCAAAAACATAAAAGATTCAGCTGAAAAAGCAAGACAAACACTAGAAGAAAGGATAATTTCATTGATAGCACAGGAAAAGGATTGTCAGAAGTACAAGAGGGCAAGGGAAGATGCATAGAAAAACAGATGTAGCAAAACAAAAGAAAACAATCTAAGACTCAATGACTAAGATGACCCTAGTTTTGACATGATCTTGGCCAGCATATCATGAATTCCATTGTTGCTCTCATTCTGCCTCTCCATGAAAGCACGAAACTCAGCGTTGATCGATCTCTGCTCATCCTGGTTCTTCTGAATCACTTCCAGAGTCCTTGCGAGACGAGAAGGTTCATCAGAAGAAGCTTCACAACTTCTTTCTAGAGGGATGGCATTCTGATCCGCAGCTTCCATAGTCAGATCATTTGCAGGATTTTCCTCAACAGGAATGGTTTCAGCAACATGATCTTCAGCATCTGCTTCTTCCATAGAAGCATCTCCATACTCTGCAGCAGGAACCTCAGAATCTCCATTCTTAAGAGCCTGAAGAATGGCAGCCAGATTCCTAGGAGCAGAAGGACCTTCGACTTCTGGCGGGTCAACAACTTCTGGAATGACCAAGCTTGGGTCTTCCTCAGAAGGATTTTCCCTCAGAAATTCAAAGAGAGTCCTGAAGTCTCCAATCAGAACAAGATATTGAGGTCTCCAGACCATAATCTCCCTGCAAGGGTTAGCTTCCATTGCAGCAGCAATTCTTGCTTCTTCCAGCTCATCCACAAACCTCTTCTCCTCTACAACTCTCCTGTTTCTGAGGGGATGATAGTAGATACCATTATCACCCTCTAGAAGATAACCAGCATAACCAGGGGCAGCAGCCACTAGTCTCTTCGGAACTCCCATAGCTCTTACTTGAAAATCCTGGCGAAAGCTTCTCCAGAAGTTTCTTGTAGAAACATCATCAAGACCATTGAAGAAGGCATCCTTCAAAAAGTCCAGTCTGCTCATCACTTCATTTCTGAACAACTCCAGGTAGATATGGGGTTCAGGTTCAGGTGGGTTGAAGGTGAATTTGTAGTCAGGGTAGACAAGGCAGTATGGGTTGGATTTTCTGGTAGTTAGGGGATGGGATAGAGAAGGTGGAGGTGCAGTGTTTGAAGAAGATGGGATATCTGTGGGGATGATTGAGGAGGAAGGAATATCTGTGATCGGAGTAGGTGAGGATGGAATAATTATGATGGGGGTTGATGAGGATGGCTTATCAGAAGGAGTTGGGGGATGGATATTTAGTGGTGTAGGGTTTAAGACAGGAGTAGAAAGAAAAGGTGGAGGAGGATTTGGTTTGGTGAAGGTGTTTTGTGGTTCAGAAGGAGGTGGTTGGATAGAAGTTTGAGGTTCAGAAGGAGGAGTAAAAACATGCCTGGAGACACTAGTAGTTCTGGAAGCACGAAAAGAACTTCTTATTTTCTGCTGCTGATATTCTGGAGTGTTCACCTTGTCAGGATCATAGGTGACCCTCTACTTCTTGGCTTTCTTGGCCTCATCTTCTTGAGCCTTTCTTTTTAGCCTTGCTTCTTGTTTCTTCCGATCCTTCTTCTAAAGATCAGCCAGTGACAGAAGCACTCTACCACGAATCCACGCAGGATCAATATCAAATTGTTTCCTAACATAATCTTCCAAGTGGTGCTTGACAGCCTTGTGAAGTTCTAAATGAAACAAAGTGGCAAAACCTTCAACAGGAACTCTCCTAGACAGAATATCTGGAAAGCTTATACCAACAGAAGATACCTTCTAGATGAGATCAAGTCTGAACAGATCAACACCGTTGAAGACAGGACCTTGAACAACTCCAAGAAATTGGGACGCTCCAATGGTCCTAATAGAATCCAGCAAATTACTTTCAGTCAGAATATCAGAGATCATTCTGGCGAAAGGAATAGTGTTTCTTGGAATATGAGGACACTTCGCCCTTTCTTCCTCTCTTGACTCTACTATAGAAGTCTTCAGATTCTCAAACAGAATGTGAGAGATGTTGAGTTCCATCTTTCTGCCAATGCAGAAGAGAGTATACTTGTGATCAGGACTGATGTAGGCGGAGGAGGAGAATAACTGCTTCCTGTGGTGAAGAGAATGTTGGAGCGGTAAAGCGGCAAGCAAAAAGTAATAGGTATTATTTATTACCGGGTGATATAGGTTATATCGTATCGTAGTCCACAGAGATTGGTTGAGAAAAACTGCCGTTCGACTATCTCGCGTTCTAAGTTTCATGATTGGTTGCGGAAAGGTAAATGCGAGAAAAGTAAATAAAAGCAGATAAACAATCTCAATAGTCTAAGAGAAATAGTTATGGAATTGCATTTCGTTCTACCCGTCGAATACTTAAATCTGAAGATCTGTCGCTCGACACTCACAATATGCATCAACATCACCGGGCATCACTCGAGATGCCACATCGGTGTCCATGTCTGCAACACCGACGAAAGCTCAACCGTACTATTCACATCAGCGATTTCTCCACCGACACAAACAACACGGAGGCATTAGACTCGATACCCACTACGATTGTTAGTCCTAAATCCATGTCTGCAACCCAGAAACTAACAGTTATCATTCCTAATCAAGATCTATGGTGTCCATGTCTGCAACAACACAAATCCAGAGCATTTAAGCAAAAAGATCAAGAACAACAACAATGATGATTTGTAAAGCGAATATATAAACGATCCCAAGATCCACAAATATACATACAATAAGAGTAGAAACATACATACAACACCCACCATTGGAATGAAACAAAGGGAAGAGAGAAGATGAACCGGAAAGATCTCACCGGTACAATGAAATCGAGACAGATCCATGATCAATCCACATGATGTCGCACCCAATGGTGTTTCCTAAGCCTCTAAACTATCAAAATTGGACCAGAGCCACTCCATGGGGGAAATGGATGATAAAAAACCCTAAAAAAGTGTTTTTACAACATATATACAAGTCTGAAAGTTGCAGACCGCGCTAAGCGCGCCCAGCGCGCTAAGCGGGCTGCTTTTTATTTTTCTTAGACCGCCAGACCGCGCTTAGCGCCAAAAACCCGCGCTAAGCGCCCAACTTTCTGCCAAATGGGTCAAAAATGCTCCCAGAGCCCGCTTAGCGCGGTCAAGCCCGCTTAGCGCGCTCAACAGAACAACAAATCTTGTTTTGGTCATATCTTGAGAACCGTAACTCCGATTTGCGCCCGGTTCGAAGCGTTGGAAAGCTTATTCCATGCTCTATCTAACAATGAACAAATTGCAACCAAATTGATGAATTTGATCATCCTTATTTTGAGCCTTGCCCGCCGATGAATTGGTAAAATCGCGTGTTCGCCGCCGTGTCTTCGACACTTTATTCCTCAAAGCTTCGAACACACATAAATACCTACAAAAAGACAACAAAACTATCAAACGATATACATTTACACGAAAACGTAACAAAACACAAACGATACAAATATACACAAAAACGGGGAATTATTCAAACGGTATTAACAAAAAGTATCGATAAGTGCCACTATTTACAAACACAAAATAACTGCATTTTGGCACTTAACAACTCTCCCCAACTTGAATTTGTTTGTCCTCAAACAAGGCCAAACACTCAACTCGCAAAAGTAAAAATCAAAGAATCAAGAATCAACAAGATTTGGAAAAACAAAACAATTGTACGGTTCAAACAAAAACGTACCAACAAAGTAAATACTTACCACAATCCTACAACGATAACATGAAAATGAAACGGATCCTAAGTACAAAAGTCATACAAAACATCCTAAAACAAAACAAGCTCAATAATGAATCACGCCTAGCAAAAACTCATCGGTAGATGAAAAACACCGAAAGGTGAGGACTTTGACACACACCCGACAATCTTGCAAATAATAGACAAAATTATGCATTCATCCAAAAATAGTATCGAAAATGCAACGGCACGAATCACAAGGGCTTTCAAGGTTGTAATGTGGCTCGGTTAACAAACAAGTGATAAGTCCTAAAGCTAATCGAAACAAAAAAAACTTGCCTAAACCTAAGGGAGTAATTACTTCCACAAAGTTTCAAACAATATAATTTCAATCAAACTTCTTCTTTATCACAAATTGTCAAACCAAAACATAATACTTATTAGCACACTCTTATTCCAAACTCTTTTTGTTCTTTTCTTTTTCAAACTTTTCTCTTTTTTCTTTCTTTTTCTTTTCTTTCTTTCTCACATTTTTTTTTCTTTTTCTTTTTCTTTTCTTTCCACTACCTCATATCAATCACATCATAAAGAGGCAAACACCTTCTCCCCAACTTGAATTCAACCATAACATAAAGTGAATACTCCCTACTTTCTAAGGCAAGGTAAAAATCCATCTAAACATCATAATTATAGGTCAAGAAAACAAAGATAATCAAAATCCATCAAAAAGGGTGAACTATGTCTCAAGTTCAAAAACAAAATGGACAATGACAAAAAGGCTCAAAGGGGGTACTAATGGTCACACACTCACAAGGTAAAATGACATTTGGCTTATGGTAGTTGCGCTCAAAATCAAACAAGTGCCTTGATCACTATCGTGCATTCACAAAATCAATACAGACGAAAGATTAAACATAATAATATCCAGTTAAAACAAGAAATGTCGGTCACTCACATATATACACAATGGAAAGCCACCTCACATTTATGGTAAAAAGGGGAAACTAATGTGATTCAAGTCATGAACAAGTTATGCAAAAAGAATGAATAATATGAAAAATGTACAAATGAAAAGTCTCCTAAACATGTTATGTTATAGAAAGCGATAAACGAGTACCTTGCTATGTACAAATTCGAACAATCATTACCGCACAATTGGCATGTTGAATCAATCAAAATTGAAGAATTACCAAATGCGACTTCAAGTAATCGAGCCAAAATTTGAGTCTAAACAACAACAAAAGAATTAACACATATTACTAATAATTACTGCACTATAAGGCCTTGGTGTAAGTGGGAAAAAGGCGAGTCAAATGAATCATTAAAAAGAATTCATTGGCTAAAAGCTACAGACCGCGCTAAGCGCGGTCTAGCGCGCTAAGCGCGCTACACCAGAAAGACAAAAACCAGTGCAACAAAACAAAAATTCTAGTGTGCCTTCACTTAACAACTATACATCTCATTTACAGAAAAACAGAAAAATAAAACCGTTGGGGTGCCTCCCAAAAAGCGCTCGTTTTACGTCGTTAGCTCGACGCCTTTTATTGTTTCGCGAATGGTAAGAAACTTCCTCGCGGTACGCCAATGCTTTCGCCTCAAACGCAACCTAAAGGAAACATCCTGCCCAAACACTTAACAAACGAATCAAAAGCAAAAGTTTATACAAGTATGTGTAAAAACACCAATATACAAGGAATGGTGAAATTGACTAAACAAGTTGAAAATTGAAGATATGTAATTTAAGAGCTAATCCGAGTTCAACTTGTTTAGTAAGTTCACCAAACAAAACGAAACAAGTATAACTATACAAGTATACATCTATGCACAAAATATACGATATACACATATTTACGAAACTTAAAACACAAAACCATCGCAATGCGATTAATCTCAAAACCAATCCCCGGCAACGGCGCCATTTTGTTGGAGCGGTAAAGCGGCAAGCAAAAAGTAATAGGTATTATTTATTACCGGGTGATATAGGTTATATCGTATCGTAGTCCACAGAGATTGGTTGAGAAAAACTGCCGTTCGACTATCTCGCGTTCTAAGTTTCATGATTGGTTGCGGAAAGGTAAATGCGAGAAAAGTAAATAAAAGCAGATAAACAATCTCAATAGTCTAAGAGAAATAGTTATGGAATTGCATTTCGTTCTACCCGTCGAATACTTAAATCTGAAGATCTGTCGCTCGACACTCACAATATGCATCAACATCACCGGGCATCACTCGAGATGCCACATCGGTGTCCATGTCTGCAACACCGACGAAAGCTCAACCGTACTATTCACATCAGCGATTTCTCCACCGACACAAACAACACGGAGGCATTAGACTCGATACCCACTACGATTGTTAGTCCTAAATCCATGTCTGCAACCCAGAAACTAACAGTTATCATTCCTAATCAAGATCTATGGTGTCCATGTCTGCAACAACACAAATCCAGAGCATTTAAGCAAAAAGATCAAGAACAACAACAATGATGATTTGTAAAGCGAATATATAAACGATCCCAAGATCCACAAATATACATACAATAAGAGTAGAAACATACATACAACACCCACCATTGGAATGAAACAAAGGGAAGAGAGAAGATGAACCGGAAAGATCTCACCGGTACAATGAAATCGAGACAGATCCATGATCAATCCACATGATGTCGCACCCAATGGTGTTTCCTAAGCCTCTAAACTATCAAAATTGGACCAGAGCCACTCCATGGGGGAAATGGATGATAAAAAACCCTAAAAAAGTGTTTTTACAACATATATACAAGTCTGAAAGTTGCAGACCGCGCTAAGCGCGCCCAGCGCGCTAAGCGGGCTGCTTTTTATTTTTCTTAGACCGCCAGACCGCGCTTAGCGCCAAAAACCCGCGCTAAGCGCCCAACTTTCTGCCAAATGGGTCAAAAATGCTCCCAGAGCCCGCTTAGCGCGGTCAAGCCCGCTTAGCGCGCTCAACAGAACAACAAATCTTGTTTTGGTCATATCTTGAGAACCGTAACTCCGATTTGCGCCCGGTTCGAAGCGTTGGAAAGCTTATTCCATGCTCTATCTAACAATGAACAAATTGCAACCAAATTGATGAATTTGATCATCCTTATTTTGAGCCTTGCCCGCCGATGAATTGGTAAAATCGCGTGTTCGCCGCCGTGTCTTCGACACTTTATTCCTCAAAGCTTCGAACACACATAAATACCTACAAAAAGACAACAAAACTATCAAACGATATACATTTACACGAAAACGTAACAAAACACAAACGATACAAATATACACAAAAACGGGGAATTATTCAAACGGTATTAACAAAAAGTATCGATAAGTGCCACTATTTACAAACACAAAATAACTGCATTTTGGCACTTAACAGAGAACCCAGGATAATCTCAGCCCACACTTGATAAAACGGCCTTAAAGTACCAGTTTTATGAGATTCAATCCCGATAGCATGAGAGATTTGTTGTTCAACCTGAAACCAGTTAACCCTTCCAGGTTGAGGACCGGTGCAACCTTCTTCATCATCCAGGTTGTATAGCTTCCTGATTAGCTTTTCAGTGATAACAACTTCATGCCCTAGCACGAAGGAAATGATGGCAGTTGGGGTAACCGTTGCATGTACCCAGAAATCCTTCACCAGTTCAGGATAAATTGGTCCAACCAATCTATCAAGATAGTTTGACCATCCTTGTGCTAGGATCCTTGCATCAGACTGGAAGCCATTTGCTCTTAGATTATCGAAGTCCACAGCGGACTCACAGAGAACTTCCAGTTCGTCAGTGGGTATCATGCAAGTCTTCAAAGGGGCATACCCATACTTTCTTAGGAGAATCTGAGTAGAAGTAAGTCTTTCTGCCGGGCTTGATGAACTTGATGATGAATACGTGATGATTTTGCTTGGTTACAGATCACAAACTAGGGTTTGAAAGAACGAATGCAAAGAGAGAGACACACAAATGGAGAGAGAGCAAAAAAGATAAAATGAAGATGAAGCGGGTTATTTAAACGGTTTGAATAAAAGAAAATAATAATAAAAAAAACTGTTTAAAAGAAATGATTACAAAAAAAATGACATCAATATGCATTTAATGAGAAATGACGTTAGGAGAGATAAAGTGACAAAATGAAATGATTTGCACACTTACCTAGGGCGACGTCTCCTCAACTGCACGCATGCTTGTCCAAAAATAGTGAACACGTGTTCATTTTCTGGAAAGACTGGTGACAGCTGTTTTACTTTAAAAGAGCTTCTAAATCAACTTAGATAATGAAACGTTAGTAATAACAGAATCAGAACTTCTAATTGATCATTATCAGAACTTCTTATAGCTGCCTAGTCCTAACACATTTCAGAAGCTATTCATACACAGATCTTCTCATCATCTCATTCTGGGCATAAGTCCATACTAATATTCTTCAGAATGAACTTAAACCTATCTTCAGCAAGGGGTTTTGTAAAGATATCAGCCCATTGATGGTCTGTATCCACAAAGTTCAAAGAAAGAACACCCTTTTGAACATAGTCCCTCATAAAATGATGTTTAATCTCAATATGTTTAGCTTTGGAATGTAAGATAGGATTCTTAGATAAACATATAGCAGAAGTATTATCACAGAAAATAGGAATGTTACTCTCATATATCTGATAATCTTCTAGCTGACTCTTCATCCAGAGCATTTGTATGCTACATCCAGCAGCAGCAACATATTCTACTTCTGTTGTTGAGAGATCTATGGTAGCTTGCTTCTTGCTGTACCAGGAGATCAGATGACTTCCAAGAAATTGACAGCTTCCTGAAGGACTCTTCCTTTCAATTCTATCTCCAGCATAGTCAGCATCACAGAATCCTACTAAGTTGTATTCTTTAGATCTTCTATAGACTAAACCAACGTTAGTAGTACCTTTCAGATACCTCAGAATTCTCTTAACAGCAGTTAAGTGAGATTCTCTAGGATCTGATTGGAATCTAGCACACAAACAAACACTGAAAAGAATGTCAGGTCTAGAAGCAATTAAATATAGAAGAGATCCAGTCATACCTCTGTACAACTTCTGATCTACCTTCTTACTTACCTCATCCTTACCTAGAACACACGTTGGATGCATAGGAGTTTTGGCTTCTTTGCTTTCAGAAAGATTAAACTTCTTCATAAGTTCTTTCACATACTTCGTTTGATGAACATAAGTTCCATCAGAAGTTTGGTTGATTTGAATCCCAAGGAAGTACTTGAGTTCACCCATCATACTAATTTCAAATTCAGCCTGCATAGACTTAGCAAACTCCTTTCCAAGTGAAGCATTAGATGTTCCAAAGATAATATCATCAACATAAATTTGAAAAATTAAAATATCCTTCTTAGATGTTTTACAGAAAAGAGTCGTGTCCACTTGTCCTCTAGTGAAACCATTGTCCAGAAGGAAAGAACTTAATCTTTCATACCAAGCTCTGGGAGCTTGCTTCAATCCATACAATGATTTCTTAAGTTTAAAAACATGTTCTGGAGACTTACAGTCTTCAAAACCAGGAGGTTGGTGGACATAGACTTCCTCATCTATATAACCATTTAAGAATGCACTCTTAACATCCATCTGATACAGAGTGATGTTATGTTGAGTGGCAAAAGAAATCAATAAGCGAATAGATTCTAACCTGACCACTGGTGCAAAGGTTTCTGTATAGTCAATCCCCTCTTGCTGACTATATCCCTGAGCCACCAGTCTGGCTTTGTTTCTTACCACTTCTCCTATCTCAATGAGCTTGTTTCTGAACACCCACTTTGTACCAATGATGTTGAATCCTTTTGGTCTAGGAACCAAATCCCATACATCATTCCTTGTAAACTGATTTAGTTCTTCTTGCATGGCAATTATCCAGTCTGGATCTTCTAGAGCTTGATCAACAGAAGTTGGCTCGATTAAAGAAACAAGACCTAACTGACATTCTGCATTGTTCTTAAGGAATGCTTTTGTTATGATGGGATCATCTTTCTTTCCAAGGATCACATCTTCTGAGTGAGCAGAGGTGAGTCTAGAAGATCTTCTGACTGTTGGCTCTTCAGAAATTCTGAGATTCTCTAAAGATGCATCAACTTGATCTTCTGATTCTTTGCTTCTGAGACTTTCAGCTTCTGGAGCTTTGCTTCTTGGTTCTACAGCTTCTGATATGTCAATATCTATATCTGCAAAATTCTCAAACTGCTTTGGCTTTTCAAGACCAAGCTTATCATCAAACCTGATGACCGTTGGGAGCATTTAATGCTTTGCGTATTCCGTACAACATTGCATTTAATGTTTCACTCTTTTGTCAACTACCTCGAGCCTTGTTTTCGCTGTGTCTACTGACGTTGCCTTTAATAGCTTCTAACGTTCCTTTTGTCAGTCAGAGTAGCCTGCCAGTCTAGTACTTGCTTCTGATCTGATGTTTGTGTAAACAACATTTGAATATCATCAGAGTCAAACAGCTTGGTGCAGAGCATCTTCTTGTCTTCTGACCTTGAAGTGCTTCTGAGCGTGATACCTATGAGAACTTCAGTGCTTCTGCTTCTGATCTCAAGTTCTTCTGATGCTTCCATAGACCCATGTTCTGATTCTGCTTGACCATCTTCTGATGTCTTGCCAGACCATGTTCTGATGTTGCATGCTGAACCTTCTGAGTCAGTGCTTCTTGCGCTGATTTAGTGCATACTCTTTATATAATTCCTGAAACGGAAATTGCATAGTATTAGAGTACCACATTATCTCATACAAAATTCATATACTTGTTATCATCAAAACTAAGAATATTGATCAGAACAAATCTTGTTCTAACACAAACATCACAACTTCATCTCTAAGACATTCACTTACTTGCTTAGCAGTCAACAACATCAGTTCTCCATTAACACCAAACTTGGGAAACCCCAATGTCTTATTATAACAATTAATTCGAACATAGTTGAACTCCAACCAGTTCATACCAAGAATCACATCGATTTGGTGCAGGAGTAAACACACCAAATCCATCACAAAACTCTTATCAAATATAGTCAAAGGGCATCCCTTACAAAAAAAAGTAGTAGTAACATAACCACTAGCAGGAGTATCTATTATCATACTATCATCCATAGAAGACAATTGCAATCCCAACATAGTATCACACTCAAGAGGAATAAACGAATGAGTAGCACCAGTATCAACAATAACAACCAATTCGACATTGTTAATAAAGCAAGTACCTCGAATCAAGTTGTCCTTCTTGGAATATTCAATTCCACTCAAAGCGAACACTCTACCATTAGTCTTGGCACCATTAGCATCCTTCTTCGGCTTCTGGCACTGGATGCTGATATGACCGTATTCACCACAATTAAAATATGTTGCACCATCGTCTCTGCAGTCAGTAACACAATGACCGATCTTACCAAATTTGTAACACCTCAGTACCTTGTTCTCACACTCATTAGAATGGTGACCTTTATTACCACACCTATAACATCGGACAGAAGCAGGAGCTCCTCCCCCACTTGTCTTCTTCCCATCGGAAACCTTATGTTTCCCTTTCTCTCAAGGAGTAATATAAGGTTTAACACGGTCTTGGTTCCTCCTTTTCTTCTCATTGTGACTCTTATAATATGTTGAATGAGCCTTTATATCCTCCTCATAGATCCTACAGTTGTTCACCAATAGAGGAAACCGACGGATCTGTTGATATCCAATGGCCCGTTTAATCTCCAAACGCAGCCCATTCTCAAACTTGATACACTTAGAAAACTCAACCGTCTCCGTGCTAAAGTGTGGATAAAACTTCACGAGCTCCACAAACTTAGTAGCATACTTAGTAATTGATGAATTCCCTTATTTCAGCTCAAGGAATTCCATCTCTTTCTTTCCCCGAACATCCTTTGGGAAATACTTTCTTAGGAACTCCCTAGTGAATACAGCCCAAGTAATCACCTCACCAATAGCTTCCAATTTGTGACGAGTGCCAACCCACCAATCATCAGCTTCTCCAACCAGTATATGAGTACCATAACGTACCTTCTGCGCTGTAGAGAAGTCCATCACCCTGAAGATCCTCTCGCTCTCCTTAAGCCACTCTTGCTCCCCATCACGATCATACTTACCCTTGAAGGTAGCCGAATTTTCCCTCTGGAACATACTCAAACTACGCAGCTCATCAATCATTCAGCATTACGCTGATTCTGCATGGCCTAAGCAACAACCTCCAAAACAGCAGCAATCGCAGCGTCATTCCTTCCTGACATAATCTGTTACACCAAAAAGTTAGCATCAAGGTTAGAATTAACTATCGACAATAATCCAACTGTCACACTACAGACTCAATAACCTAGTCAAATGGACCGATATGCTCTGATACCACTAATGTAACACCCTTCTAACTCACGTGTATTATCGCATTTAATTTTAACGAAAAAGAAAACAAACAACCACAAGGGTGTCACGTGTTCATAATAAACTTCATTTAACAAATAGTCCTGCTTCGTAACACGGGTTGCAAAAACATTTAAATATAGATAATATGTTTAACATCATTCAAGTAAATTGTTTCAAAACTTCGCAGCCGAATAATTAATTCTTAACATCTCCTTCATAAAATAATCAATACCTTAAAAGGTAGCTCAACATTAACAAAATCGCCACACTTCATGTTTAAGAAATACATGGTTATAATAGTATTACAAAATTATTCAAAATACATGGTTATAATAGTATTGCAATTCAATACCTCTAATTCACCAAACTTCATCATATTATCATCTATCCTTCATGAACCCAAAAACCCAAAAACGAATCCTATACTTATCTAACACTTAGGCCAAATATAATAATTAGGATAGACTCCCCTTACCTTATATTTAAGTTTGATCATAATTCCTCGTCGCGTGTCACCAAGTCTTCAGAGTTCTCCCAAGCCCTAGCTCTCCTTTCTTTCACGCTTATCCAAATTCTACGATTGAATGAATACCTCTCTTCCTTATTTTCTCTTTTGACTCTCACTTAACCTCTTGAATTGACTATCTCACACTTATTATCTCTTCCTCAATACTATTCTATTTTACTAATTAAAATAAAATTAACTTTATTCTAAATTACGCTAAATAACTCAAAACCATCCAACATCATATATCATCATTAGAACATCATATTCAACAAATACTTCACGTGTACACGTCATAATTCACTAAAACATCACATGTCAACATTAAAACATCAAAACTTCATAAGGAATCACATAATCATACTAAATTAATTAAATAACTAATTAAAGAATTAATCTAAATTTTTGGGGTGTTACATTATTCTATGAGATTGTGAATTTTTCATCATTTACATAAGTTTTGATTCTTAGGGTTTGAAAATAAGTGATGAAATCAATGTCATAAGATTGTGTTTTAATGATGCTAATTGGTTCTATATGATATGTATATGATATAACAACTTATTTCCATAATTAAATCGATGTTTTGGATGGTTTTTTATTGAAAATTTGAGTTGGACATAATGCTTTCCGAAATTGAGTTTTTCTGGTTTTTCGTAATCTCGCTTAGCACGGTCTAGAAGGAAATATTTATATTTTCTGAAATTGAATGGAGTCATGTATGCTTACGATTTATCATGGATTTTAGTGAATTTTCCATAATTTTCTGAAATCGTTTGGTTGGCGTTTAAATCAATTTTGTGAGTTAATAGGATACTTGAATTTACATGTGTATATGTTGTGAAATGATACTGGAATCGTTCTGGTTTTTTTCTTGGCTGTAGACCCTTTTAATGACTGATGTGTGCATAATGATTTTGTTAGTTATTTTTTCTTTGATTCATTAGTGTAATTACCTAAATCTGCTAGTTGAATTGGCCAAGATGGTACTTTAAGTTCGAGCGGTCTTGGGTCTGCTTTAGAGAGTTTTTTTATGATTAGGTGGCAACATTGAATCTCATAGTTTTATGTTTACATCAATGAAAGAAGTCATAGAATGATACCATGCTACTGCTATGAAGCACTTCACACTGATAGTTATAGGGTGTTTATTGATACAAACTGGGCCAACTAGATTAGGGAGAAAGTGATTAAGGACAAAGTATATGCTTAGAATCTGTTTTTTTCCTACAATTCACATGAAATATATAATATGAGATATTGACAATAATTTAATAATTTATGTTGGAAGTGAGAATTGAACCCGAAATCATTTTACATGTAGTATTCACTTTAGATAAAGTATATGCTTAAAGTATTTTCCCTATTTGGTGACAGAGTTTGTTGGTTGTAAGCCTGTGCCTTGGTTCCCAATTTAGGCTTGTGTAGAATTGTGTTTATGTTGTACTTGGAATCTTTATTTAAAATTGTTAAAAGTTTGAAATGCTAGAGAGTTGTCTTGGCTAAGTAATGGGATAATCTGTCTGCACTAGAACTTTGTATGATGTAACACATGGTTGTACTATGACTCTAATTATTTTTATGCTACAATCATTCATTTTCAAATTCTTGGTGAGTGATATAATTTGGGTTCTAAGTTCTAACAGTAGAAGCTGGGTGTTGTGGATGTTTGTAATGTTTTGGAAAGATTGGGGAATCAATTTATCATATTATATTGATTGGTGTCGGTATGTTTATTTTATTTAGGAAAAACTAGAAGTTGCACAATGGATGACAAACCATGTTCCTAATTATGACAAGTTGTCCATTGTATGTGGAGATGATAGGGCCACTGCAGAAAAAGTTATGAATGATGAAGATATTAAAAAAAGAATCATCCACTCAATCATGAGTCAGAGTCTATTGAAACTAGTGAGCAAGCGACATTAGAGAGTTTGTAAGAGGGAGGCAATGATCAAGTTGTTACTTCTCCTGAGGTGCAAATTCCACAAGAACCTAAAGTTAAAATATCTAAAAAGACTCAAGATGTAGCTGGAATTGAAGGGCTAAGATATGCTCTTTTGACCATAGCCGATGCTTTTAGAGAGAGTACTGCATCTCATGATAAATATGTTAAGGAAAATGTTTCTGCTTATGAGAGAGCTAACATTAAACTTCAAATTTCAGAAGATGTTTGGAAACTTTTACAGGAAATGCAAGTGGAGAGACATATGCTCACTCTAGCATATATTTGTCTTCTTGAATACCCTGAAAAAGTTAGAGCTTTACTTGGACTCCCCAAAGATATGTGAAGAATTATATAGTTGAACTTATGTTTGGTCAAGGCCGTTCGTCAGGGTAATTCATCTATTTTTTGAGCATATTTCCATATACTTACTAATTCTAGTGTTGCTGGTAAGTTGTTTTTTTTAGTTTGAATATTGTAGGAATTTGTGAGATGATGGAAGATATAAGTTTGAATGTTGTAGGAATTTGTGAGATGACGGAAGAAAGAAGTCAAGAATATGTGATTGTTGAAGAAGTTGTGTTTGAATTCATTATCTTGAATTATAACTAATTTTGATCTATGTGGTACTTATGAAAATTTTGAAAACTCAGATCTACATTGTAGAGAGATATCATAAACAAAAATATTATCTGAAATAGTATTATTTGTATTTGTCAATTAAATTGATTTTAAGAAAATTTTAGTACATTTTCTTTGATTTTGGACCTCAATAATAAAATAAGAAATATTGTCAATATTTTTATCTAGAGAAGTTTATCAATTTTTTTTTGTAATTTTAAATTAATAATGAAATAAAAATATTATATTTTTTTAAATATTATAATTTATTATTATTTTATCAAGTGTTTTCAGATTTAAATGTATTTTAAGTTTAATTTCATTTATTAGATATAGTTTTTAATTTTATTTAGAAAAATTTATCACTTTTTTGTATTTTTTAAATTAATAATAAAATAAAAATAATATAATTAAAAAATTAATTTATTATTATTTTATCAAGTTTTTTCACATTAAATTAATAATTATTATTTTATTAGATATGAATTGTAAAGTAGAGAATATAAATTAATAATTTTAAAAAAAGGATAAAAAAAGTAATATTACTACAAAAGCTCTCCATTGTTTTTGTTTCTATTTTTAAACTCTCAAACAAAAGAAGGGGTTTCTCTTCTTCCTCCTCTCTTATTTTATAATTATTTTATTACATTTTTATTTATCATATTCTCTATTATATTCCGACGATTAAATGAGTTCTTTGCAAATTAATTTAATAGATATATATATGGTTTTGGTCGTCACATTTACAAAATTATCATAAATAATAATATTAAAAAAGTATATGAATTTATTAAATTTTAAATCAAATAAATTAATGATATATATGGCAATGAATTATTAGGATAACATATATGTGTGAATTTTTAAATTTTATTTAGCGAACATTCTCGAGACATACGTAGGTAACCAAAGTCAACGACACACATATAAAATACTATCAATTAGGTTAAAAATATTTCTTCTCAAAGCTTTACTCTGAAACGATGAATTTTCTTTCTTAATAGTTAAGGGTGTGAAAAGATAGTTCTTGATTTATTTCTAATAAAAAATTTCTCTCGATTATTTTTTATAGAGTTCTTATTTTGTTAGCTTCTTAATCTTCTAACTATTCAATCAATCAATTTTGATTGTCATCATTTTTTAATGAAATTTGTTTAGGGTTTCGAAGAGCTTCATTTCAAAATGGACAAAATCGAGAAATCTCAAAACTTCGATATTGGAGGTAAATCATTCGTTATCTCTTGATACATGTAATATTTATGCTTGAATAGTACAATTTTAATCCATTTAGATCTAATTTATGGATTCAATTATTTTTTATCTTTATAGTTTTCATTTGTTGATATGATTCTCAGGTTCGATAAAACTATAAATATGTGTGTAATAACTTAAATTCATATTGTTATCATTTGATTTGAGTTTATCTTGGGAGAATAATAATTAAAGTAGAGACATCAATCAAAATATTGAAATTAATCAATTATACAAGATCATCATTTCATTGGTAGACTGGTGCATTCCGCTTGACACAACTTTTGTCATGTAAATAGGAAGAAAACATATAGCTCGTATAGTGCATTAAGTTGTGTTGAATGTTTTTTATTTTTCAATTTTTTTATTTATACCTTTTGAATTTGATTATCACTTTTTGTTAAAGGTGGCTCTTTTTCAAAGGGAGTTGTCAATAACCTTCTTTCAACGAGCACAGATGACAAAACTGAGGTTAAGCTTAACTATGTATATAAACATGATATACTTATAAGTTTTTGATGAAAAATTATAAGTACGATTAGTTCAATAATTAAATTGAAAGTTATACACTTACACATTCATCTTTGTTAAAATAAAATAAGATTGCATGTAACAATTTTTAATAATTTCTATGCATAGGATACAAACATAGTCTCACCAAATAACAATGTTGAAGATAAGAATGTCGAGCTAGATCCTGAGACATTAATTGGTGCCGAAATCATGAAGGAGCTACTTGATGGAACTAAAACTCGTGGGACTGTTATTTCCTACATGGCCTATGGAAAAATATTTCAAGTATGAATTATGATACACATTGTGAATATTATTTAGTTTATAAAATGTAGATTTTTCTCTCATTTCATTATTAAACAACTTGCTCATTAACCTCAATCTTTTGGATATTTAGGTTATGTACCGAGAGACTAGGAAAATGGAGTATTTGAAAATAGATGAAATTTTTACTCATATGGTAAGAAAGGAAGAGAAACCTGTGATTCAAAAAGTACAACAACCTATGGTTCAACATGTATCACTAGCAAGGTATAACAATAAACTATATAAGCAAAAAAAACTTTCATTATACTAAGGACTATTTACTATAATAAAGCATTTACATAATGACTCGAAATAGACACATTGACATTGATACTAATTAAAAAAAAGAAGATAAACTTAATTATATGTATCAATGTTGTGTAAGTGTTTGATAGTGATATATATTAGACACTAGACATGCTATATATTAATTTGTGCTAAAATGTGTATGATTATAGCAAGAGTTTAGAGAATACTATCGAAAAGAAAATGGAAGAGATTTCTACGCCTAAAGAGACATCCAATCTAATAAGGAGGAGAAGAGTTATTACAAAAAAGAATCAAAATAGTTCAAGTAAGTGAAATTTCTTTGATTTTTCGGCCTATAGTATCCACCTATGAAGCTCTAACGCACCAATCAGAAGGCGTGTCTCCGCACCGGACATGTATCGGACACCGACACATGTATGACACGTATCAGACACTTTTTTGAAGTGTCCAATGAGAAAAAAATTAAAATACAACAGACACAGATACGACACACTATTTTAAATAACGGACAAATTAACTACTCAAATTCTCATAATTTTAAAAAATAAAAAATATTTTTTACCTTTCATATTCCATTTGCTTACTATAAAAATAACTTGTATTCCTTGTTTTTTTTATCTTCTCTATTTTTTTTAATCTTTGTTTATTTTCATCTTTATCGCATGTCGTTTCGCCGCAATCTAGTATTCCATTATTGTCCCACCGCCCGTATTTCTCTCTTTCTCTTCCTATAGTGATTCTTTTTCTTTTATAATTGAAAGTACTCAATTTAAATGAGTTTTTGCTTAATTGAGAGTACTAAGTTTAAATATTCATAAATTGTAGTTCTCATTTTAAACACTTTATAAATTGTGCTCATAAATTATATTATTATGTTAATATATAAAATACATACAAACGTATCTGTGTCCTATGTTTTTTTACATTAGAGGTGTCCTCTTGTCCGTGTCGTATCCCGTGTGCGTGTCAGAGTCTGGACTTCATAAGTATCCACAAACTTGGTATTTGGAATTATACTTGAAGTTATACATTTTTTAAACTTAATTTAAGACATACATAAAAGTTATATATATGTATGTACATAATATATACACATGTATTTATACTATATAAATTTCATTTTATTAATTTCTGAAGTTATTTTCATTTTCATTTATAGATGAAGGCGGTTCTTCTGCACTTGAAATTGTCAATAACAATACTTCAAGTGTTGGGAAAAAAATAGAGGTTAGGACAAAACTATACACAATTATGATGCATTTTAATGCATTTAAATACTATATATTTACTAATTTAATGTTGTAGAATTTTATTTTTCTTATTTATTATAAAGAATCAAAATTACTCTTAAGAAATCTAATATTTTTGTATGATTTCTTTGTACAGAATAAAAATGAAGTTATGCCAAATGAAAAATTTAGTCAAGTGTCTGCACCAAGGTATAATAAGTTTTTAAAATAATGATAAAATAAAATAATCTAATTTAAATCGTTATTTTATGCAGGATGAATTTAAGTTTTTTACATGACCATTTAAATTAGATTATTATATTTATCCCACTAAAAAAAGATTGATAAAAGATGACGCGAGTTTGGTCGTCGGATCAATTTAAATAACTTTATTTTTTTTCTTTTTTCTACATAGTGAGTATTACTTTTTGGACAAAACTTACAAACAGTTTCATAGGTGTTGTTTTTAGTGTTGTCCAATTATAAAAAACCAAGTGGAACACATTCTCATGAAAATAATCAAATTAATTTGTTTTTCTATTAACATGGAAGTTAAAATACACATGTCATGTATTTATACGAAAACAACAAAGACAGTATTCAAGGCACAGCATGTAAGTTTTGTCCTTACTTTTTCTCTTTTATTCTATTTCTTATTATTGTGGTTTATTATTATTTTTTATTCATTAGCATATTCGTTCATTTGTGTGTGTGGGTGGGGGGTAGTGGTTAGCTTCAGCTTACTTAGCTAAGTTAACCCATTTAAATAGGTATCCATACGCTTTCGACATACCTAAGTCAATATTGTTTAGCTTGTTTTTCTATATTTAATGTGAAAAAGTACAATTTCTTTTAATTTATTCATAAGTGTATTTTTTACTTTTTTTTAATATTTTATTTACATCAGTATTATTTTTTTCTCAATTGTGTATAATTGTAGGAGTGATTCAGAGAAACATACTGAAATGCCAATGGTTACATTTACAAAGACACCTGCTCCAAGTAAGACAACCTTTTATTACACTATTTTGAGTTATAGGTGTATAAGTGTATTCTTAATTAATGATTATATGCATGAATGTATTTTATCCTATGTAAATTTCATTATATTAAATTCTCAAATTGATTTTATTTATAGTTAAAGATGGTTCTTCTTCAGCTGAAGTTGTCAAAAATTTTACTTCAAAGACTCTTAAAAAATTAGAGGTAAAGACTAAAGCAATTCATATATTTAATGTGCTTGAATGTTCTTGAGGAAGCCTAAGTACTATAGATTCATTAATTAATTATTCTATATTTTTCATATTTTGTATAATTAATTCAAATAACATAAATAAATTAATATATTTTTTATTTATTTTTATTCAGACTTTAGAGAGTGTCCATTCAAAAATTAATGATGAACAAGAAAAGGTTGTGTTTGCTAGAATGTGTGATGGAGCATCAAGACACTTTAATCCAAAAGTGTTGGAGCCAACAACATTAAGAGGTCATAATATTGTTAAGGTATGAGCATTTTGATTCATGTAATTTATTAAAGGTGATGTTTTCTTTAAGTTAATTTATATTATTTGAGAGATAAATTAAAATGATCAATTTGACATTCTTATTAGGATTAAATTCTTATAATTTTTTGTAAAATAATTTATGATATAATTAATCATAATAATTAGATTACTAAATAAATATTTTCTTAGGTCTAATAACTTTTAATTCCAACTACCTATAATGTCTTGCAGATATTTAGTTGTTATTTATCATGTGAATATTTTTTACATTAACATCATGTTAAATAACTATTACGGTCACTACATCACTAAGTGTGCGATGGTTGTGATGTAGTGCATTTTTTACTACGTGAATTTATTTTTATTAAGATCAAATATTATATTTATTACTTAATATAGCTCATATATTTTCAATTCTCCCTAAAATAATTAGTGTGGCCACTACATAGTCTATTGTGATGTGGTGTGATTCTAAAATCCACTATGTTTGTGTTAGTGAATGTGAACTCTTTTGATGAAACTTGAACGGGGATTAAATGAAAAGACTTGGAAAATATATAATCATAAATTAGGGTGGAGAATACTTGGCTTAAGGTAGATCCTTCCACAAGTGTCACTAGAGATGATAAGGAGGATGCATTCCGACTCCTAAAGTTAGAAGAAGTCAACCTACAGTGGATCTTAACTATTAGTTGGCTAGAGATGGGGCAAGAATGGATATTGTTTCACTAAAGATATATGGATATGTTGACCTTACTTATCATCTAAAATTGAAAATTCTCAAGTCTCAAAATTGAAGAGCTTTGAGGAAAATTTTTATATTAAAGAAAGTAATAAATGGTTGAAGTAATTAAATGGAGAAATTCATTCATTTAAGAACAGTCATACTTGAAAACTTTTCAAAATACCTAAGAACCAAAGGGTATTTGAAAGAAAATGGATCATCAAGAATAAGAATGGTTTTCCAAAAATTAAAGAACTACGATACAATTGAAGAATGATAAAGCATTGTTCCATAAGAGTTCTTAAGGATATCATGAATCAGAACTATCTTAAGTTAAAGCAGATGGATGTGAATATTATTTTCTTACATGGAGATGTTGTAGAGACAATATATATAGAACAATCTAAGGATTTTGTCAAGGATAAGTATAAGGTGTGTCTTTTCAAGAAATACTTGTATGAAATGAAACAAATTCCTCAAAAAATAGTATCGGTAATTTGATGAATTTCCTCTGAAAAATAATTATGTGAGATGCAAATATGGTAGTTATCTTTACATTTAGAAGAAGAAGATGAGAACCCCATTCTATATCTAGTTTAATATGTGGACGATATATTGATTGAAAGTTGTAGAAATAATGAGATTGACGTGTTCAATAAGAAACTTTATGGTGAATTTGAGATGAAGTTATTGGAATGTATATAGTGAAAAATTAGGAAAATGGGGAAATGTTCTTATCCCAATGCATATTTGAAGAAAGTGGTGAAGCATTTCAGGATGAGTGACGCCAAAATCGTTAACACTCATTTGGATCATTACACGAATTTTTCTATCATGCGATATTTTCAATATGAGAATGAGAAGTAAAAATGGAGAATTCTCCTTATGAAAGTGGAATTGGAAGCATCATGTATAACATGGTTTGTAGCAGGTCAGGCTTAACACATCGGATTAGATTAGTGTTTTTATTTATGGAATTTTCAGGTCATGTGCATTGGAAAGTTTTAAAGTAATTTTTGAGATACTTGAATAGATTATTGAAAGAAATATTTGAAATACACAAGAATATCTCAATAAGAAGAAAATTTGGAGGGATATGTATATGCATATTATGTTAGAAATATAGAGGCTAGAAAATCCATATCAATGTTGTGTTTATATTATTTAGGACATATATAGAAAAGAAAATCAAAAATCCATTATGGTATTGTCTACGACACAAGCAAATTAGAGTTCTCTTGTTGAAGAGGTGAAATAAGTCATATACTTGAAAGGTATGGTCTAAGAGATAAGAATTACCTAAAAATGTGTGAGAATACATTGCGATATCCAAATGTCTTTCATCTAGTTAATCATCAAGTGTGTCACGAAAAGACAAAGCACATTAATTTTTTCTTGCACTCTAGACATGATTGAATTATGGGAGACTATGGTTGAAAAACTTACTTCAAAAAACAATTTAACATAAATGTTTACTTTATCTATATCATATCTTATCAATCTCTTTTATCTTAAAGAATATATTCTAATTATTAAGGTGTTCATAAAAGATTACAAATACCTATCATACAAATTTTATTAGGGAACATTTTAGAGGCATAACATATTATCTAAAATCAATAAAACTCATAAAATTATGAAAATTAGGATTACAAATAATTTTTCTTAGAGATTCATATTGTGAGGGTAAATCTTCTTTCTTAATTATTAAAGGTATGAAGAGGTTTTGCATGATTAAATTTTAATAACATGTTTCTCTTGATTAAGTTTTATAGAATTTATTGTTTGGCTAGCTTCTTGATCTTCTAACCATCAAAATAATCAATTTGATTTTTGTGATTTTTGTATGAAATTTGCTTAGGGATTTGAAAAACACCACTTCAAAATGGGGGACAATGTTAATGCTCAAAACTTCACCATTGAAGGTAAATAATTTTGTTTCATTCGTATGTAATATTTATTTTGATTCGGATACTTTTAATCGATATATAATTTATGAGTTTCATTACTTCTTATAAAAATATAATCACTCCTTTTTAGGTGTCATTTTAGCATAAAATTCTTCAATAAAGATATTGGATTATTAGAATTATTTTTCCTATTATACCCTTATTTATATTTCTTTTTTCAAATAAATTCAATCATACACTCTCTTTTTCTAATAACTAATTGAAAAATGTGAGATGGAGTTATTGAGAAAATAAGAGTATAATTGACAAATTATAATATTAAATTATAAAACGACACTTAAATAGGAGAACAAAATTCTTCTAAAACGATACTAAAGGGAGTAATTAAATGAGTAATTAATATTTGTTGATATGATTCTTGTGTTTGGTTAAACCGTAACGATTTATACTATAAATTAAATTAAAATTTTAATTTAATTTGATTTGATTTTATCCTGTGACAGGCAAAGTAGAGAAATCAATTGTAATAGTAAGTGATCGAAATTGAGTTTCGAGGGATGTGGTTTGGAGTTGTAAGGCTCTTGTGTGGAGGTGGTCGTATATCGGGAAAATTACTCATTCCAATTATAACTTTCTTTGAGTTTAGCAATAACCCATTGTTTTACTTAAGTTAGGTTTCAATCGGTCTGTAATTTTCTTGTTTGGTTTTTCTGTGGTGTAATTTCGAAGGGTTGGAGCATATTAATATATTTGTTGATTTCAAAACAAAAAAAAATCATACCACCAAAATCTTGTTAAATTAAAAGATTTATTGGATAATTTCAACAACAACAAAAAGTGAAGAGAGATATCTAAAAATGTGACAAAGAGATAATAAATCATAAACAATAAAACTCGGTTTGTGTTTAAGAGATAAACTTATAACTTTAGTTAATCAAACTAGAATCATTCACCAAAGCATTATGTAGTGTTGTAATTTTTTGATTCCTTAACTTCTTATTATTTGGTATTCTATCATTTTCTAACTTGATTTTTTGTTGTTGTTGAAGGTGGATCTTCTGATGAAGGAGTTGCCATTAACATAATTGAGGTTAACTCTAGATATGGAAAAATATTATATATTTGCATGCTTCTGATAAAAACTAAATACTATTAGATAAATAATTGAATTGAACGTTATATATTTTTATTTTTAGTTTAATTATAATAAATTTAATAAATCTTATCATTTTTATTTTTTCTTGCCACACAGAATTTAAATAGATTCCATATAAATGACACTCGTCTAAATGACAATCCTATACAAGAAGCACCGCCAAGGTATAGTTAAATATGTATATAAAAATCAGTGGCAAATGAGTTTTTATTTCCATGTAGAAATGTTGTCACTTAGATTTCAACTCAAACTATATGCAAAATTAATTATCATGGGTTTAAATAATTTAAAAATCTAAAATAAAATGATCTTTATTAATATATCAATTATATTTAAATTGGTCTAAAAAGAAAAAATTAACCTTTATTGAAAAAATCTATAAACACAAACTACTTTATTAAAAACAGTATGAATATATATGATAAATATTATTGATTAAAAAATATATATATATATATATATATATATATATATATATATATATATATATATATATATATATATATATATATATATATATTTGTTTTATGGTAAAAGTTATATTTTTGATTTGCTCAAATTTTTAAAATTTTTTATTTTTCTTTCTAGTTCTGCTTCATTGGGTGGTATGTTAATATATAGTGTTGAGTTAATTTATGATTTATTGTTTGATTTAAATGCCTTTTAATTTATTTATTAGTGTATGTTACATTTTAAATTTTTTATTTATGTTTAAAATTAAATTAATTTATATTAATAATATGACAAAAACTGTTGCAGTAATTTAGGGAAGTCTAATGAAAGTAAAATGGAATTGGCTACACCTAGTGGGCCAACACCTTCAGAAAAGACTAGCAGAAAGATTTCAAGTTGGATGAAAAATAGTTCAAGTAAGAAACTTTTTATTATGATTGTGAATTTTATAATATAACAAAAATATTCAAATATTTTAAAAACTAGACATAACTAGTCAATTTAATTATTTAAATGGAGAATAGACTAGTTTGCTAGTTTATTTGATATTGATTGTTTTATTAAAAAAAAATCACTTCTTTATTAGAAACACTATTATCTCCTTCAAATTGCATGAATTAGGTTATAGTTATCATTGGTTCAAAAGTTTACTCTCAGTATCTATGTATATACACAAATATGTCATTGTTGTATATATATATATATATATATATATATATATATATATATATATATATATATATATATATATATATATATATATATATATATATATATATATATATATATATATATATATATATATATATATATATATATATATATATATATATATATTGCATTCTACTAATTTTTAAATTTCATATAAATTATAGAAGAAGATGGCTCTACTTCAGCTGGAATTGTTCAAAACATTAATTCAAGTGAAAAAACAAATGACATTGTTGGTGAAATGGAGGTTAGGCCTAAACTATACACAAGTTTAATATGCTTGCAAGAAATTTTTAATAGAATGACTTATATCATTCATTTTTTCTGTTTTCTTTGCACATAATTCAAAAAAAGGTCAACTTAAATGAGTATGATATTGTGGAAGAAGAGAAGAATTCAAAAGAAGTCAATCCAATAGAGTATGACATCATTGGGGAAGAGAATAATTTAAAGGATGTTAATTCTAACAAGTATGTCATCACTGAAAAAGAGAATAATTTTAAAAAAGTCAGTCCAAATAAGTATGAAGTTGCTGAAGAGAAGAATAATTTAAAAATCAACACAAATGAATATGACATCGTTGAAGAAGAGAAGAATTCAGAAGAAGTCAATATAAATGAGTATGACATTGCTGAAAAAGAGAAAACTCTGATAAATCAAAGAAAAATTATAGGGTGTGATATCTACAAAGAATTTGAAGGAGTTAAATCTCTTGGGACTGTTACTACTTACATGACTTCCCTCGAATTATTTGAAGTATGATCTCTTTAACCTTGATAAATTATAATTCTTTAAAATATTTTTAAAACTTCTACAAAATGTTGATTTTTCTATAATATCATTATTTATTAACATTAATTATTTGGATATTTAGGTTATGTATAAAAATGATAGCCGTATGGAGTATTTGAATTATAATGAGGTTTTAAGTCATTTGGTAGAAAAGGATAAGATATATGAAGTTCAACTAGTAGAACCATCAAGGTATGGTAAAATATATAAGCAAATACCTTTTTTGATATTGAATGTCTATATATTTATTCGTAATTATAATTTTGAAATCTTTATCAATATCTATATTAATTTGTGATGAAATGTTTATGATTATAGAAATAGTTTACATAAAAGAATTGAAACTGAAATAGAAGAAATGGAAGAAGCTGGACTTGGAGAAGAAGTCACTTCGAAGTGGAAGATGGACGATAATTCGATAATACAGGAAAAAAGCTCAAGTAAGAAAGGAAAATTTTCAAGTAAGAGAAAAATTTAATTCAATATGAACCTTTAAAATATTTTATAGGACAAATAGCATAATAAAATTTCTTTTAAGAAACCTTTCATGATTTCAAAAATATATACTTAAATAAAAACACTCGTATGTTAAAACATATATATTTGTTTGACCATTAGAGGAGACAAGATTTATTTTTTAATAATATATAAAGTATAATAACAATATGTATCATTAGTGTAAATACACATTTTAGACTTATGTGACAATTTTGGATAATTTTTTTATGTTACCATTAGTGTGAATTCTTAAATTTATACGATGTATATTCAGTTTTATTAATTTTTAATTTTATTTTTTTTATTCTTAAAGGTATTTCTTCTTTAAACAAAGCTATCAACATTGAACAAACTGAAGTAACCCTGCCACCAAAGGAGAATAATAAGAGAAAAAAGAATGAAAATTCCAAATCTACTCGCAAATTTGTATGTCATTTCTTCCTCTTGATTTAAATTAGTATATTTTAATTATCAGTTTCGCTTTAAAATAAAACTAGTATATATTTGTTTGAATTTTTATTAAAAGATTTATATATTTTTTGACAGACCAAAAAAGAACCAGAAAAAAAGCGCATACCTTGGCATGCTAAGCGAAAAAATGCAACTGAAGAAGAACCTTATGAGCCTTATCAATTTAGAGGACTATATATCTGCAAAGAACTTAATGGAATCAGATTACTTGGAACTGTTATAGGTTATTGTCCTGAAAAGAACAAGCTCATAGTATGTTCTTCTTTAACTTCTAGCTTATAAAACTATTATTTTAAATATTGGTTATACTCCTAACATCATGGATATAGACACTCACACCATGCAATACATATATTGATGACATGTTTGATATCGATAAAAATTTGAAAAAATAACATAATTTATTATAATCATTATATGTTAGTGTCAGAGACTAAACACATCTTTGATCTTCATATACTAATAGAGCTAACCAAGTAGTTTATTTAACAATTATTTGGATGCAGATTCGGTACAAAACTAATGATACCATAGAATATATGACCCAATTGGAGACTTTACGTAATATGGCAAAACGTGAGGATATTATGTCGACATCAAGTGCAAGGTATAATCCAAAAATACATGGATATAAGCTAATTTTTACAACTTACTAGAAGTTGATTTTCTTGTTAACTATGTACAATTGATGCAGTGGTTCAAAGAAGAAAACTGATAAGAAAAAGAAAAAGGATGACATTGGAAAAGCATCAGTTTCTGGAACTAAAAAAAGAACTGCATCTGGTGGTAAGTAGAAACATGATATGATAACACAGGGTGTAAATTTTCTAAAAAAAATATTGTTTGACAATAGTTTTTGTTGTGTATATTTTAGATCCAAAAGTGTGAAGAGAAATATGCAGCAGAGGAGAATAGTTAGCTTTGAGAAAAGTTGTTGAACTTCAAAAACTATTTCAAGATATTTGTAAAACTATTGTGTTTTCGTATTTAATTTTGATTTGCTTTAATTTCCTTTATTTTGATTTTTTCTAAATTGCTTATACAAGTGTGTTAAATTCTTTTAGAGTGGGTGTATACAATTTAGACTACTTTATATGCTTGCTTGTGATATTATTTAGCTGTTTCTCAATACATCATTATACAAATCTATTAAAATAAATTTAATTATGGAACATCGGATATAAAAAACATGTCTTTGATATATAATATCCCATTATCATTGGTAATTATAAAATAAAATAAAAATTCCCATGTTTTTTTATGTTCATTGATGATGTGATTAATTACTTTTACTCATTTTTTATGTTCATTAATGATATGATTAGTTACTTTCACTTTCTATGTATCAAGTATCATAAAAATGTACGTATCTTTGTAAAATATTTGGGATTAGTGATGAGATGGTTACAAGGAGTAGTTCTTGTCATTTAAATGTTCAGCTCAAAGCATCAAATGTCACATTTTGTGTTTTAATTATTGTAGTGCATTTTAAAGAACACTTTAGCAATGTAGAACATGTAATTTGTTAGTTTTCAAATTTAAATTTAATTTAATTTAAATTAGGGTAAATATTAATTTAATTCTTAAAAAAATCGTGAAATTCAATTAAATTTTTGAGAAATAAAAAAACAACTTTAAGCCTTAAAAAAAAACGGAACAACTTTGTTTCTTTAGTTATAGTTTATTTTATTGATAAAGAAAAATATATGAAAGAATGTGTGTATTTTGGTTTAGGCGGTCATGGTCTTGATTTGGTGTTAGTGGTCAAGCAAACTGAAGCTCTAACTTCATTCTTTTTAGGGTGTAATATGTAGAGAGTTTCTTTTCTGGATTTGTGTTGGTTTTTAATCTTTTAGTTTTTCTTTTCTTCGTACCAATTTGTTATCTTTAGTAGGGGTGGCAAATGGGCATGCCCGCCCCGTTTAGGCCCGCCCTGCAAAAGCCCGCGAAAAAACGGGGCGGGGCAGGCATATTTGAGAGTGCAGGTCTAAAATCTAGCCCCGCCCTACAAAAAAGTAAGAACGGGGAAAGCCCGTGGGCATTGAACGTTTTAGGCCTAAAAATAGTAAAATTGTATGAAAAAGCTCATGCCAGCAAAAGCCTGCAGTAAAACGGGGCGGACACATTAAAGGGGGCGAGCCTAAAACCTTGTCCCGCCCCGCAAAAAAGTGCGGGTAAAACGGGCTTTCCCCGCGGACCAGACCCGTTTTTCCACCTCTAATCTTTAGTGTAGCAATTGGTACTTTTCTATCAATTGTTTGCTCCTCTTTATTCGATTTGATTTTATTTCATTACTATTGTAGTGTAATAATTGCAAAGGTTTTAGCCTAAGATGATACCTTCATAACGCCTAAGGAGAGGCGACATGTAAAGGTCACCGAAAAGGAAATAATGTCTTGCCCCATGAAATTCCTACTGCTCTGCCGAGGGAAACGTGAGATATGATGTTTTTTGGGGAAAGAGAAAGTCATGGTCACTACTGACTCATGTCTCCCTTGGAAATATGTATTCAATGGTCCACCATTGATCGGGTGGGAAGCAACCCTTTCCAATATAAACCTAGGCCCACGAGGGCCTCTATAACTATTCTTTCCCCGAGGGAAAGAGGGACAACTGACCTAACTGCTCACATGCTACTAAGCATCGCCAGCCATCAGTATAGCCTATGATGGCTTCTAAGTTGTGATTTTAGCCATTTATTTGATTCACACAAAAATAATAATTACAATTTTGAATTTTGCATGCTTGTGATTATAAGGAATGAAATTGAGTATGAAAATTGTCTATTTTTGACGAGAAATGATTTTTGGGCAGAGTAGATGAAAAAACATGAAATGAAAAAAGTTGATGGAAAAGATAGAGATGGGGCGCCACACCCTTTCTATTGACTAGAAAGAATGATAAGCCAGGTGTAGATTGCCACAACAAACTTGGTTTCTTGATAAGATTGATATTTGGTCCAATCCATAACCAATAGAGCAATGCTTACAAAATGCACTCAAAGTGATTTTTTCCAACAAAATTAATCTGCCTTCTTTATTCATGAAATCACCATTGAATTACATGTTGAACCACATGTTAAAAAATATGTTGAAACATCGAGTGAATCGTTTTGACTGGGAAGGAGAAAGCTCTAAAAAAGGAAGTTTTTTACAAAGAAAAGAAAAGCATAAGGGAAAGCTACTGAAAAATTCCTTGAAGAGACATCATGTACAATCAATTGATTATATCACAGATATTGATGAAGACTGGCTTAGTTAGAAATTTTCAAGTGCTTGTTATGGATATTGAAGTTTGATGTTTTGTTTGATTCGAGTTGTTTTAGTTTTATTGTGGGAGGCCCTTATATATGAACATGAAATGTTATTTTTTTTGTTGGTTCTGTAATGACTCTATAACTTTGTGTGACTTCTGTCGCGGCGGGAAAATTAAGATTAAGCTATTGATTAACTTAACTTGAAAAAGAACAAGAGTCACCACCAAAATTTATTGTTTCCAAAGGAAAGGGAAAATATCAATAAAATCCAAAACGCGAAAATACAACAAAAGAGATCTGGATACGGGGGTCGATTATGCAAGGGGGAGGTATTAGCACCCCCCACATCTATGGTACTCCACGGGAACCTCTTGAAAATCTATGATAGGCTAAAATGGCATTGTTTGCAAAAAGAATGAGGTGATGAGAAACGAAAGGTTTTTATATTTTTGTGTTCGCCAAGACTTCAAGAATCTCGTGCCTACGTATTCTCCATGTGAAATGATGAAGTCAAAGCCTCGTATTTCATGATAAAAATAACCACAAAAGTTTGTTGATTGATTTTAAATTGGAAAGATATTTCGTCGTATTCGAGTGAAAAACACAACTTGTCATCCACAAGTATGAGGGAGTGAGTATTTGCATCATCTTGATATGGAGAACTTTCACTTGGACTTTCTCACAAGCACGTCTCAACATTCAAGTAGAAAATATCAATCACTTCACAACATCTTTCAGGGGCCTAGTGGTTTGCATCACTACAAGAATTTAGACAATATCCATCCTTTGAAAAAAGGTTTTTAAAAGAGAAAATGTACAAAGGAACAAAAAGAAATTTAATGAGATTTGTCTTTTTCAGAGTTTTTTAAAAGAGTTTGAATATGCTTAAGTATCTTAGTATTTATTAAAAAAAAATCAAAATTACTTGACAAAGTCAAGGTTTATTGAGAAAAGTGTTTGATGTTTAAAACAAAAAGATTTAGCTGAATTCTTCTTTTAAAAATAAATAAATAGAATAACGTAGATTCGAACATTATATCCTTACACACAATCACACAATTAAATGATATTTATGTTGGCTTATTAAATTAATAAATTAATAGATTATTACATATAAGACAAAAACATGTGTTTAAGAATAAAAGAATATATCTTAAATAATGCAGTTATTTTATTATAAAGGAATTTTAGATAAAACATAAATTAATTACGTTTGAAAGTGACATAGAGGGGATAATTATTGGCGTTCATTTTTATTTTTCTATCAAATTGTTTAGTAAAAATGTCACAAATTGGAATCCAAACATTTCTATAGAACGCATTCTTCTTTCTTTTGTAAGCGTGAGAGAAAAAAAACTTTTTATTTTTTTTTATAGTAAAATTTCTTAAAGATAATGTAAGAGATATTTTTAAATATTATTAGTAAAAACTGTTTTAGAAAATCACTACACGAAAATGTAAGATTAGCTACCATATTTTTACTACCAGTTTATTTTATGGCTAATCTCAATTTAAAAAACATTGTTTTACACAAACTAATAACATACTGCTTTTGTTTTCTCACAACTTATAATTTTAAATTAATAATTACATATTCTTTTTCTCTAATGTTCACAATATTCTGAGCGAGCCATTGTTTATCGTATCTTACCATTTCCTCTCAACTACGTTCTCCGTTCCCGATCATCATCATTCTTCGTCTGCAATCGACCTCATCCTCATGGGTCTCCGATCGCATCGTTCTCATCCATCTCTGATCGCATCGTTCTCATCCATCTTCGATCGATCAATTCTTGCTCATTCTCCGATTGAACGCATTGGTCATAGTCTCCAACTAATCTCCCATCCTCTCTTCATGTTAGATGGATAAATATTCTCCTCCCTCTCTCTCTCTCTCTCTCTCTCTCTCTCTCTCTCCCACTCACTCTTCGAATTCCTGAGCAATTTCTGATCTCGAGCCCCAAATTCAAACCCTAGTACAGAGTTTTTATCTTCTTCCAATTTAGTTGATGGTTCCAAACCGAGTTTTTAGTCGATTTAATCATGATTCACATCTTTTGTTTCTCTTATACTTCAATTTCGGGTCTCAATTTTAGTTTCTCTTTTCTTGTTTCATTTACTCATGAATTTAGGAAACTTAGTTGAATTAAGTTGCTGCATTTATCTAATTCAGTTCAATTTCCTATTCTAGAGTAATTAATGACTTTGATCTTATTACTACATTGGGTTTTGATCTTTATCTTTCACATTCTCATATCTAATGTATTTGTGTTTTCATAGGACAAAATGCTACTTATAATTCACAATATGTAAAAGGAGAAGTAGGAGCCTGTTCTACAATATAGATGATGATATTAGTAGGTTTTAGTTTAATTAAGTTCTTATTCTCATTGTGAATTGATATTGCTTTTGTATCAGGCTTATACTAGATTTCAGTGATAACAAGAGTTTGTAATTTTCTAAATTAGTATGAACAGATTGATAAGATAGGAACCGATTCTTCTTAGAATATATATAAATATATATATATATATATATATATATATATATATATATATATATATATATATATATATATATATATATATATATATATATATATATATATATATATATATATATATATGTAATGTCATTGAATTTCATATACATTTGACATTTTTCTTGGTTATGTTTTTCTTTTGTTTTTTTATTTGCTGGAAATTGGAATTTGTTGAATTGGTTAAGGCTGACGTTGACTACATATGCATCCTTACGTTAAATTTTAAGGTCAATGTCGTTGGAATGGGGAGAAAGCGGTCAGAGAAAACTATAATGGATCTGCTTAAGTCGAGGAGGCCGAGTGCTTTCTTTTTTATATGTATGCTTCGTTGCTGAACATTTTTCAAATTTGCTGTGAATGTGGATTAGTTCTTCATTGTAGCTGTTTTTTTAATGTTTGCAGGTCTGAGTTCGGAGTGAAGTACTCACATTCAAATAGAATCAATGGCATATCTGCGGTGAGTTGTTTGATCTAGTTTTACTTTTTATCTTTTATGATTTTTTTGAAATTTTGAAACGGTTCCGAGGTCTTTTAAGTGAGTTGCGGTGAATTTCAATTAGGTTAGTAAAGCTGGTTCTAAGGAGTGGAAAGAGATGTTCTATGCTGCGAGTGATTTGATTCTATTTAATTGAAGAAAGTTTCAAAATGTTAATTTGTGTTTAATTTTAATATCATTTTGTTCATGTGTGTTTTTCTAGAGAAGGCTCCTTACTTTGCTAAGGTGGGAAAGATGAAAGAATGGTATGATAAGATTAAACATGCCTATAATGCTAATGCAGAAAAAAGATGACTATGAGAAGATTATATGAGCCTACAACGTTATATTGGTAATTACTTTGATTTTATCTTTTTATTACAAGTCAAAACAAATGATGTTGTTACAAGTCAAAGTCTGCGTCAATCATGAGGAGGAAGATGATATAAGATGCATCTTGTTGATGCTATAATTAGAGTAGCTAAGGATCAGATCACCTATTGTTTGAATGGGTTGCCATCATTATATCAAGCTAATGGTTGTGGAGATAGAAAGGGATTTGTTTTAAGGTGTAGTGTAACATAGCTTTTTTTCTTTTTTATGCTCATGTCGGCCTTCTACAACATCAATCTTCATTTTCGTACTTGATCTAAGGTTTTAATAGTGTGTATAACACTTTCAACAACTTTTTATATGCGTTTTAGGGACCCTGTTTCAGAAGTAATAGTGTGTATAACAACTTTTTATCACAAGTGAAGTAAAGTTGATGAAGGTGCATTCTATTTTCATTGCAATTATGTTGTTATTTATCGAATTAAGAAATTTTGGGATGGGTTCAGTAATCATTAGTGGTCGCTCTTCTCTTGATATTGTAGATGAGGAGACATGGTGGCTTTATGTTCTAGATTCACGGTCTACCTTTAGACTAGTTCCTCTCAGTGGTTACCGTTAATGTAAAGCCTTAATTACTATGGCCCTATTAATTTTCTTTCAGTTAAGTGCTCACACAGTTTTGGTCCTCCTCTTTTTTGTTTTATTTTAGTTCTCTTATTTTTAAAACAAATGTGTTTCATTATCTTAGTTCATCCAATTGGTTAGTTTAGCCTTAGCCCCGTGATATGATATTTCATCAGTTGGTTAGTTCAACTTAGTCTATGATATATAGTTTATAGAAGCTGTGCTAACACAGTAACACGACGTACAGTGCATGGAGGTGTGTACCCTATTGATAGGACATTTCTTCAAAGCTTGGAGATTAGATTATTACCTTAATCTTTTGACTAAGTATGTAGTAAAGACATCTCAAGGTCATTATTACTAATTCTTTCTTTAAGCTTGGAGGTTGGAACAATGAGCATCCTCCTGACTGAACATAGCTTCATGGCTAAATATAGCAAAACCCCCCAATGCAAGTCTAGATAATTTTTCATCATATCCAGCCAAGCACTGACCCCTAACTCCAAAAGCATCCATCTGATATTGGGTCTCAATTTAACATATTGACTAAGCTTACTCAGTTTTAAGAATTAGTAAACATAAGACGAGGAGAAAGAAACTAGAAATCAAAATAGCATATAAACTTAAATTAGAGGGATCAAAAGTTAAATCACATGTAAGTTAAACAACTTTACCTTTATTTCTAAAGCTCTTAGTTTTAGCTTCAGTTTTAAGGTAGCTTTTAGACTTTAGTGTCAGAATAAACCAGGCCCAGCAGAGGCTACATATACTTTGTTTTCCTGAAAACTAATCCAAATATGTGTCATAAAGATTATGTCATGAACTCTTGTTCAAATTCTTGCAAATGGATCATGTATTTTCTGAGCATATATAATTGTTCTCTACCAAATGCAGGTGGATTGTTGAAAACAAAATAGACAAACTAAAACTTGTAAGGAAGAAACATGTATATTGTTACTTCTCCAGTGCAACTACTCTTTTTTTTCCTTGAACTTTCTGATTCTTGCATAGATTCTTACAGTATATTATGTTGAGGTATGTATATACTTTCTATTTTATGCTTCAATATTGGCTGCATATAGTAAACTCAATTGTAATCATTCAATGGTTCACAAACTAATTGATGATTATATATTTTGAGAAGGAGTTGCATACAAGCTAACAACCAGAACATATCCATCCTTTATATTTAAAAATGACAGTCTAAGCAGAATGTCCTTTTTGTATATGGCTAGAGTGACGTAATTTTTCTGAAGCTAACAATGCTTGCTTGTATTTTAATTTGATTTAATCCTATATACATTGACAGATTATTTATGTTTAACAATAAATTTCAACTTGCATAGATTTTACTAATAATATGAATTTCTTGCTTAAATCTGTCAGAACTCGGAAGTTGAACGTCATAATAGTGAACAATGTTGAAATTGGTGCAAATACATGCATTGACAGGGGAAGGTTAGTTATTTTAGGACTTATCCTTTTCTATTTTGTTTCATGATGTGTCAAAAATGGTGTTATATTTTGATTTTCACTTGAAATAATGTTAGCTCTAATATTTATTTTATTCACTCTTTAGTTATGCAGCTGAAGAGATACAATTACTCTGGAGGTTAACATTTAATACTTATTTTATTCACTCTTTAATTCCATAATTGATAAAAAAAATTAATATATGATTGTAGTTTTATTGAAGCTATTTTGATCATAATAGGACTTTACTCAATTCTATATGACAATAGCGAAAATATTGCAGGAAGAAAAAGTTGACAGTTCTCTTGAGTATCTTATTCTGTCCAGTGATGGGCTACGGGACATCGTCACAAACGAGGTTTGTAACAATAATCATTTCATTCCTTTTCACTTCTCTATTGACTTTTGTAAATTCCGATGAAGTAAGTCCTGCTGACTAGAGTTGGATTGTTTTAAGTTTTAATAATGTCATGCTAAAAAGTTTCGCTTTTCCAACAACTTATAATTTTTTTAAGTATTCTTCAGGAAGTCGTTGCTATGATTAAACCACTTGAGGGTGTTGAGGAGGCATCAAAGAGACTGATGCAAGAAGCATATCAGGGAGGTAACGCTGACAACATTACTTGTGTTGTCGTTTGTTTCTTGATGAACCAAGTATGTTGTTCTATACTAGCTCCGTGTAAATATCCGTGCTTAGATAGAGGGTTTGTGCATTGGTCAAGTGGTGGATATCCAAACATGTGAAGCTTAGGAAAAAATAGGTTATATCCGGAATTAACAAATTCAATCTTGTTATTATTCTGCTAAATAGAATTGTTCTCACTGTATCACTTACATAAGTTGTAGCTAGGAAAAAAATTATGTGTAGGGCGATTAACCAGACATAAAACTACTACTGCATGTAAACATGATTCTGTGTTGCCTATTTATTAGAAACATGTATTGATGCATTTGTTTACTTGCAAATTGCAAAAGTAAACAAAAAAAAAATTAATTTGATTGATACGATTATAATGTTTTTTGCGATTTTTTAAATTAGGCCTATTTAGTTTTGATTAAAATTAATAATTAAAAAAATTAAGCCTAACAAATTTTGATTAAAAGTTATTACAAAAGTTTGCTATAAATTAGCTTGAGATTTACTGTGAAATTTTGGCGGCAATATTGTAGCTGTATAGTTGGGGAAACATAACTCAAAACAGACATTTTGCTAGTACTGGTTGTGGTTTAGCTAGAAACTTTAATATATTAGTTTGAGTTTTGCTAGGAAATTTTGGCCAAGATAATTAGCCCCTCAATCTATGCTACGGTATATATTGTAGCTAATCCCCAACAAATCTTCAACTAACTCTGTTTGATAGAAATTAGCTACAAATTAGCTATTGTTTCTGTCGTAGCAAATCACACATTTTCTTGTAGTGAATTACAAGTGAAAGAAATAATTTGTGTTTTTTAAAATTATTATTTTATAATATATAGTCTTAAGAAAACAAAATCAAATAATTTTTCGCTATAAAAGTGATTCAATAAAATTGAAATATATAATAAAAATCCTTTAATAGCGTTAGATAAAAATAGCTTTCAATATTATACCACATTACACCTACAAAATACAACTCAGACAGCATCAAACCAATCTCATAGCCACAAAAATTACCATTGCATCTAGACACTAATCAACTAGCCAACACAGTATTTTGAAGCACCCCAATATCATTAAAAAGAACCATAATAGACTTCAATTAACTAATGATTCAATTAACTAATGACCGTCACTAAATATAAAACTCCGTAGATAAAATTATATTAATTAAAAAAGTCGGTTAATGTATTAAATTTATTGACTATTTATATAATTTACAAATTTATTGATTGCAACAAAAGATGTGATATAATTACGGGTGTGTTTGAAAAAAAAAATTAATACATTGTAAAAGTTGAAAAAAATCTTATAAAAAGGACAAGAAAAAAACTCAAGAAGATCTTATAATTATTTTTTTTGATATTATCTTATAATTAGAAGTATAATTAGAGGCAGAGAAAATAGATATTAGATCCATTTCTTTTTGGATGAATACAATAAAGTTTGACTTTGTGAGATATTTGATCGAACTCTAGTATGGTCGAAGGGTAGCTTACTGGTTCGACAGTTCGACATGGTTAAGCATGAAGTCGAAGGTTGTTCACATGCTGGTGTCGAATGTGCATGTTGTAGTTGAAAATGGGTCGAGCATGCAGGTGTCGAAGATGCTAGGATTGTTAGCATGTTAAATTAGGTTTTAGTGTTTAAACCCTAATTTGTTAAGTTAGGTTGGTTATTAAGTTGCCTTGTTTAATGGGCCTTGTGGAAAAAGCCCATTAGTTAGTATGTTAGGTGTTATTATAAATAGCATACTAGTCTCTCCTCATTGCAACACAGCAAATCCTATTTTAGGGTGAGAGGGGTTATTTGTTATTCTTGTAAACTTGTAATCTTGTTTTCTAAGAGAAAGTAAAAGAATAGCAGTTATAACCAATTCTTGTGTTCATTTTCTTCCTTGTTCTTTATTCATCCCTTGTTTTATACTTTGTTCTTGGCATTGAATTCACAACAAATTGGTGCGGTGAGCATGGAGAAGATGCCTTCAATTAAGTATGAGATTGAAAAGTTAACCGAAGTGAATGATTTCGGTCTGTGGCGCTTGAAGATGAAAGCCCTACTGGTTCAGCAGGGTTGCTTGGAAGCGTTGAAGGGAGAGGCGGCCATGAATGCTGAATTAATGGCAGCGGAGAAGACAACTATGATCGAGAAAGCACACAACGCAATTTTGTTGAGCCTTGGTGATAAGGTTCTCCGGCAGGTATCAAAGGAGGCGACGGCATCAGGGTTATGGGTGAAACTTGAAAGTTTGTACATGACCAAATCGCTAGTAAATCGACTCTACCTGAAGCAAGCTTTGTATTCATTCAAGATGATTGAAGACAAAGTGTTGGCTGAGCAGTTGGATATGTTCAACAAGTTGATTCTTGATCTTGAAAATATTAATGTGAAGATCGATGATGAAGATCAAGCGCTGTTACTATTATGCTCTTTGCCTCGATCACATGCTCACTTCAAAGAAACTCTCTTGTATGGAAGGGAGTCCCTAACCTTTGAAGAAGTTCAATCAGCCCTGTATTCTAAGGACTTGAACGAACGAAAGGAGCATAAACCTTCGACTGTTGGTGAAGGTTTGGCTGTTAAGGGCAAATTCTTGCGAAAGGATGGCAAGTTCGACAAGAAGAAGGGCAAAAGCCAGTCGAAGTCTTACAACTGCGAAGCATCTGGCATTCGATGCTATCATTGCAAGCAGGAGGGTCACACAAGAAAGGTGTGCCCTGAACGCTTGAAAGATCATGGAGGTAAGGATAATGGCAATGCAGCCATTGTTCAAGATGATTTCGAATAATCTGATGTTCTTGTGGTTTCGAGCAGTGACTCTAGGAAGGAGTGGATTATGGATTCAAGTTGCACTTGGCACATGACTCCAAACAAAGACTTGTTCGAGGAATTATGTGATCAAGATGGTGGATCAGTATTGCTGGGAAACAACAAAGCTTGCAAGATTGCAGGTGTTAGATCTGTGAGATTCAAGCTCCATGATGAGTCAATAAGGTTGTTGATTGAAGTCAGGTATGTTCCTGATTTGAATAGAAATCTACTTTCTCTTGGTGAATTCGACAAGAAAGGATATGTTTTCCAAGGAGAGAAAAGTATCCTAAGAGTCATGAAGGGGTCGAAGGAAGTCTTGAGAGGCGTGAAGAAACAAGGCTTGTATACCCTTGAGGCTGAAGTTGTAAGTGGTTCGACAAATGTTGCATCCACGAAACCTTTGTCGAAGAGAGAAATATGGCCATGAGATTGGACCATGTCAGTGAAAGGGGTCTGGTCGAATTAGGGAAACAAAATCTGCTTGGTGGAGACAAAATCGAAAAGCTGAAGTTTTGTGAACCCTGTGTGCTTGGAAAATCTTGCAAAGTGAAGTTCAACAAAGGCAAACAAAGAACACATGGATCCCTTGATTACATCCATGTTGATCTTTAGGGGCCTGCAAGGTGTCCATCACAATCAGGAGCGAGGTATTTTCTATCCATAGTTGATGATTATTCCATGAAGTTATGGGTATTCATCCAGAAGACTAAGGATGAAACTTTTGAGAATTTCAAAAGTTGGAAGACTCTGGTCGAAAATCAGACTGGCAGGAAGGTCAAGAGGTTGAGAGCTGATAATGGCCTTGAACTTTGCAATGAGGCGTTCGATAGTTTCTATGCAGCCTCTGGTATTGCAAGGCACAGAACTACTATAGGTACTCCACAGCAAAATGGTTTGGCTGAAAGGTTTAATTGAACTATTTTGGAGAGAGTCAGATGCATGTTGACTAGTGTCGGGTTAAAGAAGGTGTTCTGGGCTGAGGCTGTTTCGACAGCAACATATCTGATAAATAGATGTCCTTCGACAGTGTTAGATATGAAGACACCTGAAGAAGTTTGGTCGGGACATCCACCAGATCTCGACAAACTGAGAGTATTTGGCTGCGTAGCCTATGCTCACATTAGGCAAGACAAGGTCAAACCTAGAGCTCTGAAATGCATGTTCATGTGATACCCTGAAGGAGTCAAAGCTTATAGACTATGGTACCTAGAGTCAGGTCACATGAGGTGTATCACCAGTCGAGATGTAGTTTTCAATGAAGCTGAGATGGCTTTCAATAAAACGGATGATGATGATGGTCGAAGTGCAGAAGATCTGGAACAGGTAGAGATTCTTGTTGAGGTGGAGCAAGTTGATGCTGAATTGCATACCCTTGATGAAGTCGAAGAAGAAGTAGAAGATGCTGAGGAAGTTGAGGAAACTGTCGATTACTACCTATTGTCAAGAGATAGGTCGAGAAGAGTCATCAAGCCACCTCAGAGACTTGGGTATGCAGATCTTATAGCTTATGCATTAATCTCTGCTAGTGAGGTTCTTGATGATGAACCTAGAGATTATAAGGAATTTATGAGGAGTCGAAATAAGACTGAATGGCTGAAGGCCATGGATGATGAGATGAAATATCTTCATGATAATCACACTTGGGAACTGATCAAGAAACCTACCGGGGCAAGGTTAGTCAGCTGTAAATGGATTTTCAAAGTTAAGGAAGGAATTGAAGGAGTGACGTCGAAAAGAGACAAGGCAAGGTTAGTTGCAAGGGGTTTCACTCAGAAAGAAAGTGTCAACTTCAATGATGTGTTTTCTCCTGTTGTGAAGCATAGGTCCATTCGAATGTTTCTTGCCATGGTGGCACAGTTTGACCTTGAACTGGAACAAATGGACGTGAAGACTGCATTCTTGTATGGTGATCTAGATAAAACAATCCTGATGAGGCAACCTGAAGGGTATGTCGAAAAGGGGAAGGAAGATTATGTGTGCAAGCTAAAGAGATCTTTATATGGACTGAAACAATCTCCTCGACAGTGGAATAGGAGATTCGACAAGTTCATGGCATGCATAAGTTTCATTAGAAGTCAGTTCTACCACTGTGTTTACTTCAGATTTCGACCAGGTAATTCATTTGTTATTTTGTTGCTTTATGTGGATGATATTCTCATAGAAAGCAACAATTTCAAGGATGTGATAAAGGTGAAGGATGAACTCAATAAGGAGTTCGATATGAAGGATCTGGGAGCTGCTTCCAGGATTCTTAGAATTGACATTCGAAGAGATAGAAGGAAGTCGAAGTTATGCTTGTCTCAAGAGGCATATCTACGAAAGATTCTCGAAAAGTTTGGTATGTTGAATTAGAAGCCAATTGTGACTCCAACAAACCCTCAATTCAAGTTGAGTATTGATCAGTGTCCCAGTACTGATGACGAAAGAGCCTATATGAACAACATCCCATATACTAATATAGTTGGTTCTTTTATGTATGTTATGGTCTGTACTAGACCCGACATAGCATATGCAGTAAGTCTTGTAAGCAGGTACATGGTGAATCTTGGAAATGCTCACTAGCAAGCATTGAAGTGGATTCTAAGGTATATAAATGGATCTCTAAACATAGTTCTAATTTATGGTGGAGCCTTGGGTGAAGATAATAAAGCAGTAATCGAAGGATATGTCGACTCTGATTATGCAGGTTGTATGGATTCTAGAAAATCTATTTCTGGATATGTTTTCACTATGTTTGGCACAACAATTAGTTGGAAAGCAACACTTTAGAAATTTTTTTCTCTATCAACCACTGAAGCAGAATATATTGCCCTCACTGAAGCAGTAAAAGAAGCATTGTGGCTTGAAGGTTTTGCGAAGGAGCTGAAACTTCATGGTCGAGGTATCACTGTTAAATGTGATAGTCAAAGTGCAATACACCTGTCGAAGAATTCAGCCTATCATGAGCGAACTAAGCACATTGATGTGAGGATGCATTTCGTCATAGAAGTAATCGAGCACGGAGAAGTCCAAGTGTTGAAGGTTTCGACTGAAGACAATGCTTCTGATATGATCACCAAGACATTGCCGAGTTGCAAGTTTTTCCACTGTATGCAGTTAATAAAGCTGTATGAAGAATTCTAGATTGTTCCCTTGATGTTGTAGAGTTAGGTCCATGGTGGAGATTTGTGAGATATTGGATCGAACTCTAGTATGGTCGAAGGGCAGCTTACTGGTTCGACAGTTCGACAGGGTTAAGCATGAAGTCGAAGGTTGTTCACATGCTGGTGTCGAATGTGCATGTTGTATTCGAAGATGGGTCGAGCATGCAGGTGTCGAAGATGCTAGGGTTGTTAGCATGTTAAATTAGGTTTTAGTGTTTAAACCCTAATTTGTTAAGTTAGCTTGGTTATTAAGTTGAGTTGTGTAATGGGCCTTGTGGAAAAAGCCCATTAGTTAGTATGTTAGGTTTTATTATAAATAGCATACTAGTCTCTCATCATTGCAACACAGCAAACCCTAATTTAGGGTGAGAGACGTTATTTGTTATTCTTGTAATCTTGCCTTCTAAGAGAAAGTAAAAAAATAGCAGTTATAACCAATTCTTGTGTTCTTCTTCTTCCTTTTTCTTTATTCATCCCTTGTTTTATACTTTGTTCTTGGCATTGAATTCACAACAGACTTGATGAATTCAATTGGCACGAATGCAGGATTCATCATATTTTAGTTATAATAAAAGAAAAAAAAATCATAACTTAGTTATAATAAAAGAAACAAAACAAAAATTTATTTGAAAAACAAACCAACCCAGTCCAGTTCTTGCACATAGAAAACTCCTTCTCAGCCAAACCTCTTTCCACAATCTCTTCAAAAAGACCGTAAACAGCGGGTCCTTGGAATTATGGTTGAGAATTATTTAACTGTTTGGTATCATATTACTTGGGACCAAGCATTTACTTGGACCAAGCATGCTAGTATATTATCCAATTATAACTTATTCAAATATTTTTTAATGCCCCAAAAGCCCCACTAGTTCAAGTTGAGGCTCTCTAAGTGGATCGCTGCTATCTCTATATTTGGACCATGCTGTCAGGCATGTGTGGGACGAAGAGGTAAAATTCATCTGTATTTAATTTTTTAAACACATGTGTTATAATATTCGATGTTTCTGATGATGATTTATTTTTATGCAGGACCGTGATGCTTTAAAATACACATCAGCCACAGTCAAAAGATTGTAAGTCTGCCGCAACCTAATGAGTTGTGGTATAAGGATGTACGCAACTATCTTGACTGCGAGAGTTATGTATGACTGGTTATTCTAATGTTAATCATGGTATGATGCATGCGTTTGTTGAGAGATGACACTCTGAGACAACATCTTTTCATCTTCCACGTGGTGGGATGTCCATCATATTGGACGAAGTGTCATGCTTCCTACATATTTCGATCAACGGAAGACTATTAGACCACGACAGAATTATCAAAGATGAGACACTTGAGATGATGGTGACATATTTCGGAGTTGACCCAGTGTTTTCCCTGAAGAAGATAGAACACATCTGGAGATGTTATGCTAGGTTTCGATTCCTAGAACGGGAGAGGGGACGATGGTGATGATGAGCATGTTATGTAGCATAGAGCATACTAATAGAACAAGATTTGGTTCTGCAATATATCTCTGAGTTTTGATGATAACAATGAGTATGTTTGTATGAACAATTTTGGTACTCTAATGTTTGTTGCTTTGAGCTTTTAACAAACAGGTTCAGAATCTGATGAAAGACGTGGCTAACACATTAGAAGATACCAAGTTCCGCTTCTGCGCTACACAAGTTCCGATGAATAGTAGCAAAATGCTTCAGAAAGACTTTGAAGTGTGAGACTCTAATACACGGTTTGAGAAACCAGTCTGAAGACCAAGTGTTGAAGATTCTGAAGACGCGGTTTTGAAGACTCTGAAGACTTGAAATTCTGAAGGGTTATGTTTCTAAAGAAAAAGGGTACTGAAGAACAAGTGCTGAAGACGCAGTTCTGAAGATTCTGAAGACTTGAAGTTCTGAAGACCCAAGGCTTATTTTCTTTCTTCCAACTCATGCTCTCAAAAGCCTCTTAAGTTCAAGAAGAATAGAAGATAATGTTGCGTAGTACAAGGTACAAGGTATAAGAAAATGTTTCGTTCCACTACCATGAAAGGACGGACGTGGCATACTATCTTGTCCCCCATTACCTTTCAAACCACCAATCTTTCTGGAAATTCCAGAAAATCCCTCTAACTGGTATATTATTATATTGGCTATATATATATATATATATATATATATATATATATATATGGCTTGAAGACAAATGGAAGAAGCATCTAATTCCCTCTTGAAAGACTATTCATAACGCTATCTTACCTTTGTCTTTTGCTCTGAAAATAGTGTTTGCGTTTAGCTTGTGTAGAAGCATTTCTTTGTAAATAAATTTGATTTCAAACTGTTGTTTGTTCTTCCTCAAGAGACCGGTTGGCCAGATTTCTTGAGAAGTTTAGGACTTATGTGTCTTAAAGATTGTCTTATTAGTCACTTGTAATTAGCGTGTGCATGTTAGAACAAGATTTGTTCTGATCAATATTCTTGTTTTGATGATAACAATGTATATGAATTTTGTATAAGATAATGTGGTACTCTAATCCTTTACATTTTCCAATTCAGGAATTATATAAGGAGGACGCACAATTCAGTGCCAGAAGCACTAACTCAGAAGGTTCAAGATTGCAACATCAGAACATGCTCTCGCAAGACATCAGAAGATGGTCGAGCAGAATCAGAACATGGTCTATGAAGCATCAGAAGAACATGAGATCAAAAGCAGAAGCACTGAAGTTCTTATGGTATCACGCTCAAGCACTTCAAAGTCAGAAGACAAGAATATGCTCTGCACCAAGCTGTTTGACTCTGATTATTCAAACGTTGTATCTACGAACATCAGATCAGAAGCAAGTATAAGATGACAGGCTACGCTGACTGACAAAAGGAACGTTAGAAGCTACAAAAGGCAAAGTCAGTAGAAGCAGTAAAAGCAAGGCTCAAGGTAGTTGACAAAAGAGTAAAACATTAAATGCAAAGCTGTACGGAACACGCAACGCATTAAATGCTTCCAACGGTCATCTTCTCAAACGCCTATAAATAGAAGTTCTGATGAGAAGCTGTACACACAACTCTTGGGCAAAAATACAGAAATGCTGTCAATTTCAAAAGCTCTCAAACTTCATCTTCAACCTCACTTCACTTGTAATATCTTAGTGAGATTTAAGTTTAGAACTTAAGAGAAATATCACAGTTGTGATTATAGCTTTCTAAGAAGCATTTGAATACTCTTGTAAATATTTATTTTACATTGATTTGTAAAAGGTTCCTAGAGTGATCAAGTTGTGATCAGTAGACTCTAGAAGACTTAGAAGTTTCTAAGTGTTGATTTCCTAGAGTGATCAAGGTGTGATCAGTATACTCTAGAAGACTTAGAGTGTTTCTAAGTGGACAGCCATTGTAATCAAGATTGATTAGTGGATTAAATCCTCAGTTGAGGTAAATCACTCTAAGGGGGTGGACTGGAGTAGTTTCGTTAACAACGAACCAGGATAAAAATATTGTGTTCTTTATTTTTATCTTAAGAGTTTTTAAAGTCACACTTATTTAAACCCCCCCTTTCTAAGTGTTTTTTCTATCCTTCAGTGCATTGTAATAATCTTGAGATTGGGGTTTACCTCAGATACGGTTTACCTCAGGTACTCCGCTGACTTGAGTGAATCCGTTATTACAATTGAGGGCCGCTTGTTTGGTCTACATGTACTCCAAGTTAGCTGAAGGTTGTATGTGGTAGACCAAATAGATGACAGTAGTGATAACACGATTTTATATCGTATATTTAGCTTGAAATCCATAGATATCTATAGCATTTTTCGTTTATTATGTTGATTTATTATGATATTATGCGAGTATTTGCTTTGTTTCAGGTTTTACTCTCTTATTGAGACTATTTGTGAAAAGGAGAAGAAATGGAGCTAAAATGACCAATATTTATGCCTAAAAGATGAGAAAGGGGTGCTGAAGTGAAAGAGAGTGCAAATAAGACCCAAAGGCCCAAAGAGACAAACCAGCCCACGAAGAATCAATTGTGCGTGGCCCAAATCACACAAGCAAGTGGAGACGCACGTCTCCAACGTTCTATGCCACATCACCAAAGAGGAGACGCCCGTCTCCAACCACTCCCAGATTCTCTCCACTTGAGACGCACGTCTCAAGTCGAGGGCTGAGTCTTCCCCAAAAAGTGGAGACGCACGTCTCCAAGGCCCAGTCTGAGAAGTCCCTATTTTCACGCATTCCAACTGCAGTTCCTCGCCTATAAATAGAGCCTGCCACTTCAGTTCAAAACGTCCGATTTCCTGCTAACGAAGTGCTGCCGAAATTGTTCCGCGCTTACTATTTTTTCTTCCTGCTTTCATTCAAACAGCTTATTTTCTCATAACAATTTCTACACCGTAAATTGTTGTGAACCTTTTATAAATCTAGCCTTACGTTAGATTTATCGTTTTATTTCCTTGCTTTAAATTTCTGTCCGTTTAATTCCGAAGAACGATCCAGCCAACCTGTGGTGGAAGTTCGATACTTCAAGATTCAATTGCAATTTATTTTATTCAAGTTTATTATTTACCGCATTTATTTATATTAATATTGCATGATATATTATATGCTATTTAACATGCCTTTTATTATAAGCCAAATTAATTTATGCATGCTTAACTGTATTAATATGTCTGGCTAATTTACTAAGATATCGGTATGTAAAGTAAGTTAACTGTGGGATCCGAAATAAATTGGCTTAATTATATTTTATTAACTATCACTTGTTTTTGGTTTGTATGTCTAATTTAATTAGTAAGTCTTAAAACCAATAGAGCGAAAGTTTGAGGGTTTAAGACGGTCAAGGGTTAAAATCAATAGAGCGAAAGTTTGAGATCTTTAACTGGATAGTAGACATAGGACATTAGTTTTAAGGATGGCGAAAGCGTATTAAAACTAATTAGAACTTATTTATTTTCAAAAATTGTTTTTACACCCGAGCGGGATGGCGAAAGCGTACGTTAGGGATATTAGCATGTTCCGAGTCAACAGAGCGAAAGTTTGAGATTAGGGGATTTAAATAGATAACAACTTCATAAAACAGGCATTTTATTAATTACGTTGTTTCCAAAAAGCTTTTCTAATATCTAATGGGATGGCGAAAGCGTACGTTACGAGTTAGGATAGTGGTCTAAATCAACAGAGCGAAAGTTTGAGAGGAGGACTTTTAATCAATTGAATTAATAAAGATTTTTAATTGAATTATGCATTTGCCAATGGACCTTCGGATCACCTTAAGTTAAACGAAATACATACTGATATCCGTCTATTATTATATTTCTTTATATTCACAATCACTTTCTCTTAGGAACAATCAAAAATATTAGTAGCCTTAGCTTTACATAGTAACCTTAGATAATGGTAGAACAATTCATAGTCCCTGTGGATTTGATATCTTTTAAAACTACACGACACGACTGTGCACTTGCAGTCATCAGATTAATAGACACGTAAAGTCGCGATCAAGTTTTTGGCGCCGTTGCCGGGGACTATTTAAGTCGATATCGTAACTCACTGTTACACCGTAGAGACTAGGGCAATTCTTTCCCTACTTTCTGAACGATTGTATGCCAAATACTCATTCACAAGGAGGAGATTTAATACAACGAATTAACGAGATCGAACGTTTCATTAACGTCAAACGTCGAGCTCGCAATCTTCCCGAAGTAGCACCAATTCCGATTAATCAGGAATTGACCTTTACTGATCAAATCAATCAAATTATCCCGAAGTTAGAGATGACTGCTATTCATCCTCTTAGAGACTATGCCGCTCCTTCACGCGCTGAACCGCACTCAAGTATCGCACCACCTGCGATTGAGGCAAACAATTTCGAACTGAAGCCTTCGTTGGTACAAGCTGTTCAACAGAATCAATTCTCTGGAAGCCCTGCATACGATCCCAACCTCCATTTATCTATGTTCGTGCAATATGCCGACACTGTCAAAGCTAACAACGTTAGTTCCGAAGCTATCCGATTACGTCTCTTTCCTTTCTCCTTGAGAGATAGAGCTAGAGCGTGGCTTCAATCCCTACCTTCTAATTCCATAACTACATGGGAAGAATTGAAGAGAGTATTCTTAGCTAGATTCTTTCCGCCTAGCAAAACTGCTATGCTAAGAGGGCAAATCAACGGATTTACCCAGAAAGATAACGAATCACTCTTCGAAGCTTAGGAACGATACAAGGACATGCTTAGACTATGCCCTCATCATGGACTTGAACCATGGCTGATCATCCATACTTTCTATGGTGGTCTCCTTTATAACACTAAAATGACTATAGATGCCGCTGCTGGCGGAGCACTAATGGACAAACCCCATGATGAAGCATACAACCTCATAGAGAACATGGCACAAAACCATTACCAATGGGGTGGAGAACGAGCCGCTCTAGAGAAAACCCAAACCAAAGGAGGAATGTACGAAATAAGTGGTATAGACCGTGTTAACGCTAAAGTAGACGCTTTAACTCAAAAGATCGATAACTTAACCATCACTACTTCAGCCACCGCTGCTGCCGTAGCACCTAACTGCGAGATTTGTGGATTAACTGGACATGTAGTTGCCGAATGTCAACTCTTGATTGGAATCCCATCTGATCAAGTAAATTATGCTCAAGGAAACCCTTATTCTAACACGTACAACCCTGGATGGAAAAACCATCCGAACTTTTCGTATAAGAACAACAACGTGTTGTACGCGCCTGGACAAGCTCCTGCTATCCCACCTGGTTATCAAAAAGCGCCTGTAGCTGCTCAAAACGCCCCTAGGAAGTCGAATCTAGAAATCATGATGGAGAACTTTATAGCTTCCCAACAACAAACCAATAAGGACTTCCTAAATCAAAACATCCACAATAGCGAGCAACTAAAACAATTAGCGAACAAAGTAGATGCTTTAGCTACGCATAACAAAATGCTAGAAACTCAAATTTCACAAGTAGCCCAACAACAAGCACCTACTGCTGCCCCTGCTGGCACGTTTCCTGCTCAACCACAACCTAACCCTAAAGGACATGCGAACGCAATAACACTACGAAGTGGAACGAACTACGATGGACCTATCGATCCTAGAACTCAAAATGCACCCATGTCCCAACAAGAGCCAAAGGAAACCAAAAAGACATCAACTGATGATCAAACTGCTAAGACCGATGAGAACAACAACGAAGTGGAACCTGAAAAAGAAAAACCTCACGTTCCACCACCACCTTATAAGCCACCAATTCCTTACCCTCAGAGACTAGCCAAATAAAAAACCGAAGCGCAATTTAAAAAATTCGTAGAACTTCTAAAACAATTAAACATAACCATACCGTTCACAGAAGCCATAACCGAAATGCCTTCGTACGCTAATTTCTTAAAAGAAATTCTATCGAACAAAAAGAAACTCGAGGATAAGGAAACTGTAACACTTACCGCTGAATGTAGCGCTATCATCCAAAATAACATGGCTCCCAAACTGAAAGATCCTGGTAGTTTTTCTATACCCTGCGTAATAGGAAAAACTATTATAGAGAAAGCCTTGTGCGACTTAGGAGCCAGTGTTAGTTTGATGCCTCTTTCAACCTGTAAGAAGCTAAATCTGGGTGAGCTTAAGGCAACGAGAATGTCTCTTCAACTAGCTGACCGTTCAGTTAAATACTCTGTAGGAATGTTAGAAAATATCCCTGTTCGTGTAGGCCAATTCTACATCCCAACTGACTTAATCATAATGGATATCCAAGAAGATTCTAACATCCCGATCATATTAGGAAGAACATTCTTAGCAACCGCTGGTGCAATTATAGATGTCAAGCGAGGAAAGCTTACCTTCGAAGTAGGAGAAGAGAAAATAGAATTTATTCTTTCCCAATTCCTAAAAGCACCTTCTATAATTGACACATGCTGCTCTGCTGACATAATCGAAGAGTGTGTTAATGAAATAAAATCCGAACCACATAAGGAAACCGTGATCCTAAAAATTCCTATACCGCCAATTTTTGAAGATGACAACTGGCGTGGGGAATATCAAGATAACCACCTGAGTGAATGTTTAGCATTAACTCCTGATCCTATACCTGGGCCTAAGAAACCTGCTATAGAACTTAAAACACTACCTACCGACCTTAGGTACGAATTCTTAGACGAAGAACAAAACCGACCAGTTATAGTTAACGCCAATTTAGGACAGACCGAGACTGAAAAACTACTTACTGTCCTAAGAAAATACCCAACCGCTTTAGGATATAACATATCATATTTGAAAGGAATAAGTCCTTCCATCTGTATGCACCGCATTATGCTCGAAGAAGATTGTAAAACCTCTAGGGAACACCAAAGGCGAATAAATCCTATTATGAGCGATGTGGTTAAAAAGGAGATCCAAAAACTGCTAGAAGCCGGAATAATATATCCAATATCCGATAGTAAATGGGTTAGTGTTGTTCACGTCGTACCAAAGAAAGGAGGAGTTACTGTAATCACTAACGCAAAAGGCGAATCTGTAGCACAACGTACCCAAACTGGATGGAGAATGTGCATTGACTATAGGAAGCTAAACAAAGCCACCCGAAAAGACCATTCCCTTTACCATTCATCGATCAAATGCTCGAACGCCTAGCTAAACACTCACATTTCTGTTATCTGGATGGATACTCCGGATTTTTCCAAATTCCTATCCACCCTGACGACAAAGAGAAGACCACGTTTACCTGTCCTTATGGCACATTCGCTTATAGACGAATGCCTTTCGGACTTTGCAATGAACCCGCAACCTTCCAAAGATGCATGATGGCAATATTTGCCGACTTCCTGGATGGAATAATGGAGGTCTTTATGGACGACTTCTCTGTCTGTGGAGGAAGTTTTGAAACATGTTTAGAGAACCTTGAATCAGTACTTAAACGATGCGTAAGTGTTAACCTTGTCCTTAATTAGGAAAAATGCCATTTCATGGTTCGACAAGGAATCGTACTTGGATACATTGTATCCGATAGAGGGATCGAAGTGGATAAAGCTAAAATCGAAATTATCGAAAACCTTCAACCTCCCAAAATAGTTAGAGAAATAAGGAGTTTTCTAGGACACGCTGGTTTTTACCGACGTTTCATTAAGGATTTCTCTAAAATAACCAAACCCTTAACTGAATTACTGATGAAAGACGCCGAATTCATTTTTACCGATAAATGCACTGAAGCATTCCATACGCTTAAACAAGCATTAATCTCTGCACCAATTATGCAACCTCCCGACTGGAACGAGCCTTTCGAAATAATGTGCGACGCAAGCGATTATGCTGTAGGAGCCGTTCTAGGGCAAAGAAAAGATAAGAAACTACATGTCATATACTATGCGAGTAGAACCCTAGACGAAGCTCAAATGAATTACGCCACGATAGAAAAGGAATAATTAGCTGTCGTATTCGCGTTAGATAAGTTCCGTTCTTACCTGGTAGGAGCCAAAATAATCATATACACTGACCACGCTGCTATTAGGTACCTCTTAACCAAGAAGGACGCCAAACCGAGACTGTTGAGATGGATCCTGTTATTACAAGAGTTCGACTTGGAAATTAAAGACAAAAAGGGAATTGAAAATGTCGTAGCAGATCATCTCTCTCGACTGGAAAATCTGAAACCCGAACAAGTGCCAATTGACGATGATTTCCCTTATGAAAGACTCATCGCTCAGTTAGAAGCTAACAAATTAGAACCATACCATCCAATAACTGCAACCAACAACTTCGTAGAAGTAGCTTTAGTCCGCTCTGACACACCTTGGTATGCAGACTTCGTAAACTACCTAGCTGTTGGTGTACTTCCTCCTGATCTAAGTTACCAACAGAAGAAGAAATTCTTCCATGACCTAAAACATTACTATTGGGACGACCCGCTACTTTTCAAAAGAGGCTCAGATGGAATCTTTAGACGTTGTGTACCCGAGGAAGAAATAGGAAGCATAATAACACATTGTCATTCTGCACCGTGTGGAGGACACCATAGCACATCTAGAACCTGCGCCAAAATCCTTCAATCTGGGCTCTTCTGGCCCAACTTGTGGAAAGACGTTTATTTTGCTGTATTAAACTGTGATAGATGCCAACGAACCGGAAATATTTCGAGACGTGACGAAATGCCTCAAAAGGGAATTCTAGAAGTAGAAATATTTGACGTCTGGGGAATAGACTTTATGGGTCCGTTTCCATCATCATACGGAAATCAATATATACTCGTAGCTGTCGATTATGTTTCGAAATGGATAAAAGCTATAGCTTCTCCTACAAACGATACACGAGTAGTTATCAAACTCTTCAAAAACGTCATCTTTCCTAGGTTCAGTGTGCCAAGACTGGTAATTAGCGATGGTGGGTCTCATTTCATTTCAAGAATCCTTGAGAAACTCCTTTGAAAATATGGAGTAAATCATCGAATAGCTACACCATACCATCCACAAACAAGCGGACAAGTAGAAGTATCTAACCGCAAAATAAAACAAATATTGGAGAAAACTGTTGCTATATCTAGAAAAGATTGGTCAACCAAGTTAAATGAAGCTTTATGGGCTTATAGAACAGCTTTCAAAACTCCAATTGGAACCACCCATTCAAACTCGTTTATGGAAAATCATGCCACCTTCCGGTAGAATTAGAACATAAAGCCTATTGGGCCATTAAAAATTTAAATTTAAACTACACTGCCGCTGGTGAGAAACGACTTCTAGACATAAACGAATTAGACGAACTTAGACAAGACGCTTACGAGAACGCCAAAATCTATAAAGAGAACGAAAAAATGGCATGACAAGCGTATATCTAGGAAAAATTTTAACATAGGCGATAAAGTACTTCTATTTAATTCTAGATTAAAATTATTTCCTGGGAAGTAACGATCTAGATGGTCTGGCCCTGTCGAAATCACTAACATATTTCCGAGCGGAGCGACAGAAATCAAAGGAGAAACCGTCAAACCTTTTATCGTAAATGGGCAACGTCTTAAGTATTACCATCATCTCGAACATGATGAAAACATTCAAATTTTTAAACTTGACGAGCTGCCCGCTCTTTCGAAAAAATAGTTTTCTATTTTAAAATCGTCGAGCTTACGACATAAAACAAGGCGCTTGGTGGGAGACAACCCACATTTATTTTTTAATTATTTTTATTTTCTTAATTTTATTTTTATTTTAATATTCTATTCTATTTTTAATTATTTTAATTTTAATTTTAATTATTTTTATATATTTCCTACATTTTATAATAATTACTATAATTATAACCGCTATCTTTAAATCGTGAAAATATTTCCTTTATATAATTATATTTATTATTATAACTTATTACATCTTTTATTTTATTTTTCTCTTTAATTTTTTCCTTTTTAAAAAAAAAAAAAACAACACTAGCCTAGTTCTAAATTAGTCTTAATATTTTCAACTTATAGGTTTTCTTAACTACTAACTCATCAAGATGCAAGAAGTTGACAATATGGAAGTTGTGTTCCGTGGTAGAGGACAAGAAGCGAGATATGCTAAGCTGGCTGAAAGGCAAATGGATTTGACTCGCTATCCTCACCAGCTGACTATGGAAAGACTTGGTATCAAAGAAAGCGTCATGCACTTGCTGAACCAAATCGGTTGGATCGGTTCTCACCTGTTCCGCAAGTTTAGTACTTATCGAAAGCTCACTCTGGAATTCTTGAGCTCCTTGACTTATCTTCCTAACTGTGGACAAGGGCTGAGGAAAGGAGTTATCCTCTTTCGACTCTTTGGTTTAGAATATCAGTTTTGCATCCGAGATTTTGCTGAAATGTTAGAACTACCTCATGGATCAGATGCATACACCACAGTAGCTGAAGACAGTCTTGCATATTGGGAGTTGGAAAGATTTTGGGGCAAGATCACTGGAAATGATAACCCTGAAGAGAATGAGTTTCAATCCGAGAACATCCATAACCCTGCTTTCAGATACTTGCATAAGATCATCGCTCACTACATTTTCGGTAAACCCGATAATATTACTGAAGTTACTAGAGAAGAGTTATTCATCATGTTCTGCACCTCTCAGAATCGTGCGGTCAACGCCATCGCATTCATGCTAACTAACTTCGAGCGCATCATGCAAGACGAAGTTTCACCTATTCTGATCGGCGGATTTGTCACTATGATTGCAAATGCTATAGGACTGAGAATACCTCTACTTAGATTGACACCTTTTGGTTCCCACAATTCTATAGACATTCGTTTCTGCTTTAATCGAGGTATCATTGGTAACCTTGGACCTGATCAGTTTGATTTACTCATTGATAATAAAGTATTGGATCAGTTCACCTTACCGAGTCCAAGGACGAGTGTGCACAACCCTGCTAACTGGCTTTACTATGGTCAGATTCCTGAGAGAGAAGCCTCACCTGAAACCCCACAAGCTTATGAACATTTTGATGAAGAAATGCATGAATCAGAATCTGAACCTGACACTCCTCCTGGATACTATGAACAAAGAAATATACCCTTAGATCACCTTGAACCTAAATATGAACCTATGCCTGAGGATGATCATGAGCCTGAATATGAACCTCTTCTTGAAGATGAACCCATTCCTGAGTATGAGCCTGAGACTCCTACTGGAGAATATACTGAAGATATGACTGATGTCGAGCTTGAACCACAACAACCTGCTGCATCCACTGAATCACTAAACCAAAGAACTCCTAATCAGAACACACATGAGCAAGCCATTAATGCACTGCAACACGATGTACAACATGTGCGCAACGAGTTACACACTCTGCAAATGCACTTCTTCGATTTCATCGACACCGTCAATGCTCAATTCGACGAAGTTTTCAAACATATTTACTCTAATGTGCACAACAATGGACGTGGCTAGATGTTACCGCTTAGATCATTAGATTTTATTTCTAGTTTTAGCAATTTCCAATTCCTAGTTTAGAATTTCATTTTCTGCAATTTTACATTCTGCTTCTGTCAACACTCAGTACCAGTTTTAATTTCAAATGCATTATTATATTCATTACTGCTGTTGTGTTATACTGCATTACTATTAACTGCTATATATTCCTGTTTACCATTATTTTTGTTGTTTATAGTATGAAACAATAACACTGTTCTGAACTATTATTCTCTAATTAATCCTATCTGTCAGAACTGGTCCACACCCATGCATGCGTGAAAACCACCTGCCTAAGCTAGGAGACGCACGTCTCCAATTATGTGGGACCAGAACCCTGCACGCAAAGGACAGGAGACGCCTGTCTCCATGCCCTGTCCCCCAGCAGACTGACTTCCTGAGACGCGCGTCTCCCAAGGCCAGCAGTCTGCATTGCATTTTGACCACGCAGAAGCATCTTTACTCCCCATTTTGAAATTTGAATTTGAATTTCAAAATTCATCATTCAATATTATTCATTCCCCCCATTATTTCTTCCATTTAAACACCATAAACCTCATTCATCCTCCATCATTCACCTCCTTAACTCTACATCATTTCCCATTTCTCTATTCTATTCAAACTTCAAACACCACCATAACTCCATTTTAATTCTACATTAACCACACCATTTTCAAACCTCACAATAAAACCACCCCACCACCACTCTTCTTCTTCACAACCTCCAAACCATTTTCTAATCTTATACTCTCCATACTATTTTTCTTTCCAAACACATCATGCCTCCACGATCAATCATCCGTAGTGTGCGTCCAGAGAGGCCACCTCCTAACCTTGCAAATATTATCTTTCGAGAGGAAGACAACGATGCTCAAAGAACCAAATACCTCGCATTCTATGAACGTTCGGTTGTTCCCACAAAATTTGTGAACATCGAATGTCTAGAAACTCTGGGTCTCATAGATGGTGTCACCCGTTTGCTCACAAAATCTAGCCTACACCATCTCTGTACCGAACCCGTACCAACTTATGAGCCGTTCGTCTTAGAGTTCTTGAGCTCTTTCAACTACAACACTCCTTCTGATCAATCGCTCTTAACCGGTACCATCCAATTTAGGATGTTTAACCGTGAATTTACTCTGGATCAAGAAGCAGTGGCTACGTACTTGCATTTTAATAATGCACCAAATGCTCTCCGCACAATCTTTCAAGAACTCAATGACCGATCTTGAGAAGAACTTGCTTTCGAATTTTGGTTTAATCTCATTGGCGAAATTCCTACCAGTTGGAGGTCTCTTCATGCTTCTCATATTCAAAACCCCGCTATACGTTATTTTCAACGTGTTTTGGGGCATACTATTTTTTGCAAGATCCAACAACCACAAGGTAAACCAAAATGAATTATTTTTCCTATACTGTGCGCTTAACAATATCCGTTTCAATGCCGCACCTTTTATGCTCCAACACATCCAAGGTTGCATCAACGCCCCCGCTACAAATACATACTGTGCCTTAGGTCTAGGTGATGACCTCATCTCCCTCTCTCATCTCATGATGCCTGCCCAATCACTCGATCTCACTTACTGTCGTGACTCTCACTTGGTTTCACCCCGCCATGATGGCCACTACACTTTGGTCGTCAACAAAGTTCTGATTCCTTATGTCATCCTGCCATGCCCAGATCAAATCAACATCCGTTATGTTCAGCGTTGGAGGCTTATTAATGATAATCCTCAAGAAAACCAACCTGAACATCCTAATGACCCTGTGGATGCAATGGAAGAAGAACTCAACCAAGAACAAGCTGATGTCAACCAACCTCCTCAAAACAACCCTCCGCCTATTACTCTTGATGCCATGTATGCTGCAATTCAACGCCAAGATCAACTCTTTCAAGCTATGCAGACAAATCAAAGCGAAACACTAAGGCTTATTCGAGAGATGCAACAAGAGCACCGTGACTATGCTATTAGGAACGAAGGTCAATACACCGAAATTACTACACAATTGCATGATCTTAACATTCGTGTAAGTGGCTCTCCTACTGATAGACGTCGCCGTGTTCGTACAAGAGGCGCAAGCAGTTCCCGCAACCGCAACACTGAGGAGTAGTTCACATGCATTGAGGACACTGCATCATTTAAGTCTGGGGGAGTCGTATCGTATTACTCGCTTTATTTTTATTTCCTTTCAGTTTATTTCCCTTCCTTGTAATGTTTTTTCTAATTCAATAAAGAATATTTATGGAATTTCAAGTCTTATATGTATAATTCCGTGGTTATTACAATCTCTTCCATTTTCTTGAGCCATAACAAAAATTTTGCTCCAAAACGACAAACGCAGAACCCCACACGTTCGAGAAATACGAAGCTACTCATATACTTAACGCATAAAAATCACAATAAAGATTCAAGTCAATGCCCTTATTGTCCCAACACTCTAAAACCCCCAAGTTTGCGTGACCGATTTGAATACCCTTTATACCGAAACCACCGAATTTAATTTTTGAAGTAACCCTTAGTAGTTTATTCTAGCAGTCGGCACCGTCTTAGATACCAACTACGCAGAGAGTCGATGAATATAAGTGTATGATCCTTATAATAATAATTATATGCTTAACCGCTAATAAGAAATGTGCCTACTAAGTAAGGTGATCCTCACAAGATCATTTAACCCAAAGGTCACAAATCTCAAATACAAAGGATTTAAAAACTCATTGTTGATTGGTTCAGAAGCTATCTGGTACTGAACTTGGTAGGAAGGACTATTGTCCGATTCCCCACAATCTACAAGTGAGCGCTAAGGAGTAAACCACATAAATGTGCCAGAACTCCATGAGAAGGATCATAGTCACTAACCGACTACTCTGCTATGTGCGTGTCAAGATAATGGGCTTAATGTGATTGCGCGCGAATGAAAAGGGTAAAACATGATGACGAGTCAAGGTCAAGCTATAATGGCATGATTCGGATTGGTATGCACGCTGGGAGTTGTCTAGTGTCGCTACTATAAGTTTATTGCTAGGATCTGCAACATTATTTTCAAAACAAGAACACTATGTAGCTGAGTATGACCGAACGACGTGGTGGAAGCGTATTTCATTTTGCTGTCCTCCTATCTTTATCTTATTATTTTGCTTGAGGACAAGCAAAGGTTCAAGTCTGGGGGAATTTGATAACACGATTTTATATCGTATATTTAGCTTGAAATCCGTAGATATCTATAGCATTTTTCGTTTATTATGTTGATTTATTATGATATTATGCGAGTATTTGCTTTGTTTCAGTTTTTACTCTCTTATTGAGACTATTTGTGAAAAGGAGAAGAAATGGAGCTAAAATGACCAATATTTATGCCTAAAAGATGAGAAAGGGGTGCTGAAGTGAAAGAGAGTGCAAGTAAGACCCAAAGGCCCAAAGAGACAAACCAGCCCACGAAGAATCAATTGTGTGTGGCCCAAATCACACAAGCAAGTGGAGACGCACGTCTCCAACGTTCTATGCCACGTCACCAAAGAGGAGACGCCCGTCTCCAACCACTCCCAGATTCTCTCCACTTGAGACGCACGTCTCAAGTCGAGGGCTGAGTCTTCCCCAAAAAGTGGAGACGCATGTCTCCAAGGCCCAGTCTGAGAATTCCCTATTTTCACGTATTCCAACTGCAGTTCCTCGCCTATAAATAGAGCCTGCCACTTCAGTTCAAAACGTCCGATTTCCTGCTAACGAAGTGCTGCCGAAATTGTTCCGCGCTTACTATTTTTTCTTCCTGCTTTCATTCAAACAACTTATTTTCTCATAATAATTTCTACACCGGAAATTGTTGTGAACCTTTTATAAATCTAGCCTTACGTTAGATTTATCGTTTTATTTCCTTGCTTTAAATTTCTGTCCGTTTAATTCCGAAGAACGATCCAGCCAACCTGTGGTGGAAGTTCGGTACTTCAAGATTCAATTGCAATTTATTTTATTCAGGTTTATTATTTACCGCATTTATTTATATTAATATTGCATGATATATTATATGCTATTTAACATGCTTTTTATTATAAGCCAAATTAATTTATGCATGCTTAACTGTATTAATATGTCTGGCTAATTTACTAAGATATCAGTATGTAAAGTAAGTTAACTGTGGGATCCGAAATAAATTGGCTTAATTATATTTTATTAACTATCACTTGTTTTTGGTTTGTATGTCTAATTTAATTAGTAAGTCTTAAAACCAATAGAGCGAAAGTTTGAGGGTTTAAGACGGTCAAGGGTTAAAATCAATAGAGCGAAAGTTTGAGATCTTTAACTGGATAGTAGACATAGGACATTAGTTTTAAGGATGGCGAAAGCGTATTAAAACTAATTAGAACTTATTTATTTTGAAAAATTGTTTTTACACCCGAGCGGGATGGCGAAAGCGTACGTTAGGGATATTAGCATGTTCCGAGTCAACAGAGCGAAAGTTAGAGATTAGGGGATTTAAATAGATAACAACTTCATAAAACAGGCATTTTATTAATTACGTTGTTTCCAAAAAGCTTTTCTAATATCTAATGGGATGGCGAAAGCGTACGTTACGAGTTAGGATAGTGGTCTAAATCAACAGAGCGAAAGTTTGAGAGGAGGACTTTTAATCAATTGAATTAATAAAGATTTTTAATCGAATTATGCATTAGCCAATGGACCTTCGGATCACCTTAAGTTAAACGAAATACATACTGATATTCGTCTATTATTATATTTCTTTATATTCACAATCACTTTCTCTTAGGAACAATCAAAAATATTAGTAGCCTTAGCTTTACATAGTAACCTTAGATAACGGTAGATCGATTCATAGTCCCTGTGGATTCGATATCTTTTAAAACTACACGACACGACTGTGCACTTGCAGTCATCATATTAATAGACACGTAAAGTCGCGATCAAGTAGTTGTACGCTGTTGACGGTAACTATTTCTATCCTTTACTGTTTCATATTAACTTTGTTACGCCTTTACTAATTTCTTATGTACCATTTTCAGACATGGATCCTCCAGCACTTCCCACGCATATCTGACTGGTCATATGTTGATATCTACACTCACGGTATTCCTCGGGCTAGTGCATTCACCTCCTCTAAATAAATCAGGTGTCAGAGCCCTTATGAGTGTATCTTGACCGCACGATAGGAGATGATATACACTTTCAGGCGTACAAAGATCACCGTCAAATACGTCCCTTGAATGGCGTAGCCTTCTACTCTGATGGTTGGCTTATCAAATTTCAGATTCACATGCAGTTATCATAAAACATACAGAATCATACAAACCATATTTGAGGTTAAGGACTCCTCAACTCTACCCCTCATGCATATACACGTTATTGGATAGATTATCCACCTTACCTTAATTCCTAGCAAGAAATCTAAATTGGATTTGGTTTGAATGGGACTGACAGATTTTAGGTTAATTCTCTCTTCACCTTATATATTAGGTTAATCAGTCACTATCACAGTTAATCTCTCCTCTCACTCCTTATCCTACTAATTCACAATTCAGTTTCTCCTTTTATTAAATAAATTAAAATGAAATCCCACTTAATCTCTCCTCTCACTCCTTATCGTACTAATTCACAATTCAGTTTCTCCTTTTACTCCTTATCATACTAATTCACAATTCAGTTTCTCCTTTTACTCCTTATCATACTAATTCACAATTCAGTTTTTCCTTTTATTAAATAAATTAAAATGAAATCCCACTTAATCTCTCCTCTCACTCCTTATCATACTAATTCACAATTCAGTTTCTCCTTTTATTAAATAAATTAAAATGAAATATCACCCCCTTGCCACCCTTACCATTGTAGGGGAGTTGGATTTACCCCCTTTTTAATATTTATTTAATTTATAAATTAATTAAGGGCTTAAAGCCCAATATCATATGGGACTTAGAGCCAACTTTTCTTTCAAGAATAGCCTATTTATTCAGTTTGTTTTCAAGTCAATAACTTATGAGTGTGATTGATATATAAACACTACTTGGAAATACATTTCCAATCAATATGGGACTCTCATGCTGAACAACACCTTCCATTACACCATTTCAAACTGTGCATGCATTTGGCTGTATTTTGAAACTCCATCTTAATACACTACCTTCTTCTACTTTAAGCAAACTGGCATTACTTCATGCGCGCAAAAGGTGGAAATGTCCATTATAAATCCCTCTGCATTTTGACATAGAATCATAATCATGTAAGTGTTTCGAAAACTCGCTGCACTTCGTAATTATTCAAGTAACTTATAGGTTGCATGGTATAACTTCACTCAAGAATAAATATCAGTTTAAACTCCATAATTAAGACAACAACAGAATCTGCTATAAGAGTTGTTGGTTTTTTTTCATGTAGCAATTCATGCAGCAAGTTTGAATTCCTGCAATTAAGTATTATGCTTTGTAAGCATAAACTCCAAATGATTTTAATTAATTTATATCCCTTAGACCTGAAGCTTGTGATCTAAGAAAAATTATTTAACACTAGAAAAGTTGACAGTGCATTGTGAGCAAATATGACTAGACAAGGAAATAAACTCAATGTAGCTACTATAGTTTAAAAAAAATACTATCATGATGTTAACATAAATAAAAAGGATATTTGTTGTATGAACAATTAAAACATAGTGAGAAATAATTCTTTTATTCTAGAATCTCATACTTCTCAATACTAGCCACAGTAAAGAACTAAAGAAAAATTTATTATGAACTTAGTGGATTATTAAATTAGAGAAGAATTAAAGAACTTAGTGGAATATTAAATTATGAAGAATTATACTATATTTGGAAATTTTAAGGCTACACACAATTAAAACTTACACAAAGCCAAGATTGCATGTTTCTTTTTGTGTAGTTGTTGTGTAATTATAATGATAGTAAGAGTGATTTCATGAAAACATTTTGGTAGTTTTGTGTAGTTGCAAGTCTATATGGTGGTGAGGAGGGGTGGCAAACGGGCATGTCCGCCCCGTTTAGGCCCGCTCCGCAAAAGTCCGCGAAAAAACGGGGCGGGGCGGGCATATTTGAGAATGCGATTCTAAAACCTTGTCATGCCCCGCAAAAATGTGAGGGCGGGGAAAGTCCGCGGGCATTGAACCTTTTAGGCTTAAAAATAGTAAAATTGTATGAAAAAGCTCATGCCCACAAAAGCCCGCATAAAAACGGGACAGGGCGGGGCGGACACATTAAAGGGAGCGGGCCTAAAACCTTGTCCCGCCCCTCGAAAAAGTGCGGGCAAAAAAGGCTTTTTGCGCGGGCCGGTCGATTTTGCCACCCCTAGTGAGTCTGCAAGTGTAGTAGTAAGATGTAGTTTGCAACTGTAGTAACAAGTTTACTCAAAGTCCCAGATCGTAAGTTGAAAAAGAAAAAAAAAAAGTGTTTATAAAACTCCAAGCCATTTTCAAGCAAAAATAGAGGCATGGCTCATTTACGCGTGTATTTAGTGTGAAATTGATTCGTTTGAAAATGTATTTCTATATCGTAGAGGCATTTTGTATTTTTTTTTAGGGTGATTCTCCATTAGGGTGGAAGAAACAATTCTCATTTTTAGTTACTTACTATTGGGTTTTATTTATTGGAATTTCAGTTACAATTAGAAAAGTTCTAATAATCTTGAAAAATAGGCTTAGAAACATGATTGCACTCAAGTAAGGAGTTGTTGTTTTTGTTCAGTTTACTTCGTTAATGACTCAGTTGAAATCATTTCCTTTAAAGCATTGGGTATGTGGATCTTTTCTCTTATATATTCAATATTTCATCTATTTCTAATTGATGTAAGTTTAATCATGCACACTTGAATTCAAACAATCTCCGTTACAAGTGTATCTAAAAGACTTTGACATCATATATTCATCCAAAACCTTAAGAGTGTGTTTGGATGGAGCATTTTAATGAGGGAAAGTAATGTTTTGAGGGAATTTAAAATGATTTGATCAAAATCCATTGTTTGGATACAAAAATGAAGAATTGTTAAAATGATGGAAATTTATGGAGTATTTCATCCTAAGTTAAATTTAATCATTTTGAAATGACACCAAAAACCAAAGAATTTGAAATTCCTCTCATGTTCCATAGAATGTATTTGCTATTATTATTTCTTCAAAATTTACAAATTGGTCCTCATATTTTTCAAAATTATAAAATTGACCCCAAAATTTTTTTAAAAATTGCAAATTGGTCCTTAATAATTTTTAAATTTTACAATTTGGTCCTTCAAATTTTTAAAAATTACAAATTAGTCCCTACTTTTTCATTTTTTAATTTGGTCCAAAAAATTTAAATTTTATACAAAATGACACCAAAAATCTAAGAATGAATTATCTCAATACTTCATCCAAACAAAACAATTTAAAAATGAATGGATTTGAATTGAATCATTTGAATTGCTTTGATTTTTAAATTACTTTAAAATTTCTAATTACTTCATCCAAACACACTCTAAGGCAATTAGAGTATGTGTTTCTTCTCTTATATATCCAACATTTCATCCATTTATAAGAAATGTGGGACTTAACCAGTCACACTTGAAATCGACAATCTCCCTCTTAATGTGAGTCCATTTACTATGCCCCTCAAGTAGAGGCTCTTTCATTCACATACACTTGTACCGTCATTGATATTCTTATCATATCACATGAGTTTCAACGAGACACACCGTCTGACCAGCACCTTATTAAGAACACTTTCGATACAAGGATTCATTCCCTTATTGTAGATCACATTCTATTTATTGGGCCATTTTCTATTTCCAATGTCAATCGTGTGCATTATAGTGGACCCTATATCTTCCTCACCAAATCAGAAACATCGTATTAATTCCTTCTTTTCACTTCTATTCAGTGATGAGATGATAACAGTAATGGTAATGGTGGCCAGCACATTTTGTTTCTTTTCTTTCATGAGTCAACATCATTGCTCTCAAATGAAGCAAATTTTTGGTTTGTGAACTTCCGGTTTCTTGACTCTTTTTGGGTAAATAAAGCAACATATTTGCCCTCAATTGTGATGATAATCATGAATGCACTCACTAAAATTTTAAATCCATATTTCAACAATATTTCTTTCCTTTCTAAATAACGACAATTCACACAAATTAAAAACATTTATAAATAAATTTTTTTTTCAAGTACCATGTCCATTACCATTTGTGATAATATTGTATTCATCTTTATCGTAAATATGAAAAATAAAAGATATTGAATTGAAGGTAATTTAAATAATATTAACGGAATAATATAATTGAAAAATAGTTTTCTTTCATAGTCTAAATTAACAATCATATATGATATATAAATGTAAACTAACAAATATTAATAAATGATTTTGTTGAAAAATAAAATAAAATCATTTTTATTTTTTTTAAAATAATATTCTTAATTTATATTTTTGTTTTTATACTAAAAAATTAAAAAAATTACACATATTTTTTAACAATTAATTATTCATATTAATTTAAAATAATTTATATTTTATAGCTTTTGTTTTGAATATTTATATTAACTTTTTATTTAAATATTTTTACATTTTTATACTTCAATCTTATATTTTAAAACATTTTATAAGATAAATAAGGAAATCTTTTTTACATCATATAAATTTATAACACAGTCTTTATCATATGTGCTAAAAAATATTCTTATCTTTTGATGATATTTTTAATAAACTTCATTAATTTAAGTGACAAATTAAAAGTTTTTATTCCATATATCAATTATAAAAATTTCTTTAAAATTTTAAAACTATTAAAATATATTGTTTAACGTCTATATCAATTGTCAGTTTATATATCTACAAATGTTATATTATTATTAAAAAAATTGTGTCTGATCAATAATGTAGTACAATACTCCCTCCGTTTTTTATTATAAGTCGTTTTAAACTTTTCACACAGATTAAGAAAAATAATAATTGTTGTATGAAAATGAGAAATTATGAAGGTTTTTACAAAATTATCCTCCATTAATGACATGTGGAAGATAAATTTATATAATTGAAATGAGAGAGAATAATAAATATTTAAGGATATAATAGGAAAAATAACATTAATTATTCATTGGAATTGTAAAGCGACTTATATTAAAATACAAAATATTTTTCCAAAACGACTTATAATAAAAAACGGAGGGAGTAATAATTAGAGCTGTCAAATAAGCACTATATTTGAAAGCCCCACTTATTTAGCCCAATCAAAGCCCTAATATATTAACCCCCTATTATTGAAAATTTATTTTAGACCCTAAAATGTTAGGCCCTTTGCATAATGTAATTTTTTTTTTGGCCCCATTGAAAGGGCCCTATTTTATTCCAAAAACTTGCACAAAATTTTATTTGCACCAAGATTATATTTCTATGTCGATAAAATCATTATACGCATAAAACTATATATAGCCTAAATCGATAAAATATCTATAAGATCCAGTTCTCTTGATTCGTTGTTTTCTGTTATAGCTTAATGAAGTGCTTATTGTTTAAGCCAATAAGTGTATGTTTGAATTATATGTTTATATGTTTTCATGGCTAGCTTAATACATGGGAATATGTTATGACTCAACGAGTATTTTAAAATAGTTTTCCTGCAAAATACATGCATTCTGACATTAGAAAAATGTCAAACTGTTATTACATGAAAGCAAAGTAGAGTTTTAGAAAAGTAGATCAACATTTGACTAGAAATTTAAAAAAAGAAAATTATAATCTCTTTGGCCTGCTGGTTCTATATAACATGCTATCAGATATGCTACTAGTTGTTTTACAGGACACAACCCAACATCAAATCCCTTTTTGTGAAATCCCTTTTTTAATTTTATTTGGGCCTTATGGCCCCCTTTTGAATTTTAGGGCCTTCTATCTTTAGGCTCTATGTATTTGAGGGCTTACTATTATTAAACTTTTTTAGGCCCTCTTAATATTGGGGTTGGGGCCCAAATTAATTGGCCCCTTAAATTGACACCTCTAATAATAATCAACAATTGGATTAATGAAAGGAAAATGCTAAATCTCGTGAACAAAAATTCGGGATTTCATCACGAACTAGTAACAAATTCATGCATACGTACAGGTTCTGTTTTGTTACATGCATATGGATACATCATTTATTTTAAATAAAATGTTAAAAACAAAAAGAAATAGATAAATAGCTGGTTATTTTGTATATAAAAATATTTAGATCATATAATAGATTTTTTACCGTATATCATTTTTGGATAAAAAATATTTGATCATAAATATCAATTCTCATATATAAAAATATTTAGATGAATAATAAAATTTGTTCCCATATACAGACTTCATTTTTGTTTAGGTATTATTAACAAAAATATTTTTATCAATAGTAAATTTCGTATATAAAAATATTTAGATCAATAGTAGATTTTTTCCCGTATACCATTTTTGAATAAAAAATATTTGAATCATAAATACCATTTTTCATAAATAATAGATTTTTTTCCCGTATACAAGTATTATTTTTGCGTATCATTTACAAAAATATTTGGATCAATATAAAATTTTCATATATAAAAATATTTAGATCAATAATAGATTTTTTTTCTGTATATCATTTTTGGATTAAAAATATTTGACCATAAATACCATTTTTTGTATATAAAAATATTTATATCAATAATATATATTTTTCTCATATACATACTTCATTTTTATTTAGATATCTTTTATAGAAAATACTTAAATCAATAGTAAATTTGGTGATTGTCTCTCTATTGGATTTAGATGATACCAACATAAATTTTATGCATATGTCATACTTCAATTAGTGAATAATGATAGTATATTTCAAAGTATAAAAAAACTTTATTTTCAATGCTTCAGCCAAGATGAAACAAGTAGGAAAGTTTAAAGGCAATGCATAAAGTACTATTCATGTTGCAATGGTTTTTTTTAATAAGCAATTGATTATAAAGCTCGCACTACGGGTGCAACTCTTACAAAGAGACGCTAAATAGCGTTTGAACAGGATAAAGAAAGTTTAAACCATTCATAATAAATGGCACTAAACTTAGGGTAACCAAAAGACAACCATTTCCACGATAGAAAGATGATATTGGAACAAACCACATCATAGCAGAAAGCTTCTCCCTTGAAGATTATGGCGTTCCTCATGAGGCAAATGCACCAAATAATGGCAATCCAAACAATGTTTATCTTCAACCTATGATTAGCATTTTTCACTTTATCTTGTATGACACCAAAATCCAAAAAATCCACTCCGTTTAAGACCTCCTTAATGCCCAACCAACCATACATGTTTTTCCAAATCTCTTTCACCACGTGACAATTAAAAAAGAGATGAGAAAACACTTCCGGATTGTTACCACAAAACACACAATCCTTATTTAAAATGCTAGTAACTCCTCTTTTCAACAACTCATCTTTGGAAGGAATTTTTTCAATAAAGAATCTCCAAGCAAGTTAAAGGCTAAATTACCACAAGAGGAATTTTTTCACGAAAGCGTTTATTTGTCATGCCACAAGATAATATGTATATAGTCTATGTTTATGACTTATCCACCGTACACTACTATATTAGCCTAATTTAAAAGTGGTTATTGTATACTCTATATAGTAGTGTACGGTGGATAAGTCATAAACATAGACTACATACATATTATCTTGTGGCATGACAAATAAACGCTTTCGTGAAATTCGCGGCATATAACTCTTGCGACATATAAGATTACTCTTAATAAAATTCATTGTTATACGATGATGGATATTCTTAGTTTAAGAATAAGTCATTATAAGTTATTTTACATTTTGATCATTATTTTTTTCAATTTAATAGTTAAAAATAATAAGTAATAGTTTTTCCTCTTTAACTCATTTTATATATATATATATATATATATATATATATATATATATATATATATATATATATATATATATATATATATATATATATATATATATATATATATATATATATATATCATACGAGAATGTGAGAATGAATCTGAACAATTGATAGCGTAAGAGGGAGAAAATTGTATGAGAATAAAAATAAGTGGCGCTAATAAATTTGATAATGGAGGAGGGAGAAAATTGAATGAAAATAAAAATTTATTCTCATATAAAACTATTATTCAAATACGATATTATACTCGTAATATACATCATTGTTACCATGCGGGTGTAGTATCAGTGGAGCTCAGTCGCTAATTTCATTAACGAGGATCATTAAGGATATTCTATTAATGACTTGTATATGAATTGTCTCCCTTTTTTCTGTGATAATATCTCTTACATAGGCTTTGTTTGGCATGCTATATTTTAAGCTTAAAGTTCATAGTTTATAAGCTCGTATGATAATAAAAGACCTGTTTGGTAACAGTTGTTTCATCACGAGCTTATAGCTTATTTTATTAGCTTATAGCTTATTTTTCAGATGTTACTTTAAATAGCATTTTCGCTTATAGCTTATCATTTTTTCCTCCATTAACACCCTTATAAATTTTAATTATTTTAAATGTGCATTTAATTATTAATTAAGAAATATTTTTTCCTGTCATTCTACATTTATCAACTAGTTAAACCACTAATTTTACCAAACACTTTAATTAGCATATCAGTTATCAGTCATCAGCCAACAGCTATAAGATATAAGCTATCAGCCATCAGCTATAAGTTAGCTTATCACCCAACCGCTAATTTTATCAAACAGACTCATAGTAATTTTTTCTTGTCCCATATTTAAGGATGTTAAAGGCTATTTAATAATCATATAGTTCAATATAGCAATTAAACCGCTTTGAACGTATTTTCTAATTTCTATTTTGAATGTTTCTTATACGTTGATTTTAGGTAGGCATGATTAAGGATGTCAACGGGGCAGGGAATGTTAGGAGGGTATTTTCCCGATTCCCACCCCGCCCCCAAATTTATTCCCCAACTCTGTCCCCAATCCCTGCCATGAGGCAATATTTTCTCTCATCTCCATCCTCACATATTCCCACGAAGATTCATAAAGATTGAATTTTTAAAATATTTCTATACTTTTCGATGAAAATTATGGCATTAGTATTTCATTATTTTTTTCTTTAAAAAAATAACATATATATTTTGCATCTTTCCTTTTTAAAAATAAAAATACATCTTGCATCAATAATAAAAATAAAAGCAAAAGCACTTGTTGTTGCTAATATTTTTTTCTATAAATAAATAAATATTAACAGAACTTGTTGCTACCATGCTTCCGCTAATTTACTACCACGATACCATTGTCGTCCAACGCAAGTGGTTGATTATGTGTGAGTGTGGAAAATCCATAACTACTAATTTATTAATTGAATGAAAAACGTATTACTAATAGAAGTAAAGTGAATTTGAAAAGTAATTATCATAAACACAATGAACAAAGGAGAGTGGTTGCTATGATGATGATGAGAATAGAGGAGATGGTGAATGGAGGAGACAAAGATATTTGAGAAAAGAAAAGGAGGAGACGACGTGTACATTCTATATATTGGGTGCACTTTTCTAGGGTTGGGTACTTGAGTAGTGAAACAATATATTATACAATAAAACATAAAAATAAAATATCCACTAGTGACTCTTCATTTTCTAATACATTAATATTTTTATGTAAAATTATATAATTATATATCATATAATATATATAAAATATAAAAGCTAAATAATATTGTCGGAGCCGGGGAACCCACAGGCGCGGAGGGTACTTTCCCAATCCCCACCCCAAAGTGTCTTCGGGGGAACTTTTCCCTCCATTCCCGTTCCCGCGGGGAAAATTATCCTTAACTTCGATGCTCCAAACAGATAATCTCAATAGGGATCCCCATTTACATATGCAAATTGACATCCCTATGCATGATTAATTTGGCCCGCGTTAGCTCCCCTATGTCTTTATGGACTAACTGATAAATTAGGCAGGCTCTATTATCTTAGGGTTAGAATTCGGTCCAAGATACTAGAATGTACATAGTTCCTCAAACAAGAGGTCTCCAAGAGCGAAATGCTTCAGGTAAGAGACTAGATGAGATATCGGAATACACACACTCCGTCTAGCATGAGGCATGTAAGGACAAGATATTTTAGGTAAGAGAATGAAATGTACACGACCTCTCAAGCATGAGGCATGTAAGGGCATGATGCTTTAGATGAGAAACTAGAATGTACACAATTTCTCTAGCATGAGGCCTATAAAGAATATATATTTTGAGTGAGAGACCATATTGTAAATAGTTTATTAATGGATGTTTCCTATCTGGCGGGGACACACTTAACTTATGCAAGAGGACTTCGATATTAATGGTAGAGTTGGTCTAATGAATGATGATACACGCCCTTGTTATCTTATGGCGGGTTCTCTCTTTATTAGCATAAGTTATTTATAGCCTGACTCTTCCTTGGGTTGTCTATTCTGAAGTGTTTTAGAGCTCTCTTATTTGTTGGTATCCTTATGAAAATAAAATTAACATTAATTAATTGTTAATAAGGATCTTTTATGAATGATTTGCGTATGAATTGTCTCCTATTTTCTTTGAGATAATATCCCTCATATAGTAATTTTACTTTGTCCCATGTTTAAGGACTATAAAGGCTATTTAATAGTCACAATACATATTATTCCCTTGTCTCCTCTCAGTCCATTACAGATATTAAACCCCTTTAAATGAATTGTCTAATTCCTATTTCAAATATTACTTATGTGTTGATTCTGGGCCTACCTAATTGATTTGGATCATTTATTGTCTTAGATCGGCTTTGTCCTTATGGATTAACTTATAAATTGGGTGGCTCTATTGTCTTTGGATTAGAACTAGACCCAAGAAACTAAAATGTCCATTGTCCCTTAAGCATTAGATCTATAAGAGTGGAATGCTTTCAGTGAGAAACCAGGCGAAAGGCTGGAATATACACAACCCTTCAAGCATGAGGCTTGTCAGGGAGAGATGATTTAGGGGAGGAACTAGAATGTAAACATTATCTCAAGTATGAGGCATGTAAGGGTGATATACTTTTTGTGATAGACCTAATTGTACATAGTCTTTTAATGGATGGTTTGTATCAGACGGGGTCAAGCTTAACTTAAATGAGTTGACTTTGATATTAAGGGCCAATCTTTTCTAATTAATGATGACTCTTTTCTTTGTTATATTCTAGAAGGTTCTCTCTATCTTAGCGTAAGTTGCTTATACTCTGACTCTTACTTTGGTTGTCCATTTTAGAGTGCTATCAAGGTCTCTTATTTATCGGTATCCCAATAGAAAATAAGATTAACATTACACATTCCCCAAGCACAATGTGTGTAAGTTTGAATTGCTTTTAGACTGAAAAATACGATATTGCATCCATTCATTTTGTTGTCTCATTTATGTTAGGGCCAGTCATGTTAGGTCAAGCAGGCTTCTAAGTTAATGGTTGAGTTGGCCATGTAATAAGAGATGGACTTCACTTTCTCTTAAGGGCGAGAACTTTTGTCTCTTCCTTAGGGTGATATTTACTTTATTAATAAGTCCTTATGTCAAAACCAGACCTAATAGTACACGGTCTCCCAAACTTGAGGCCTTTAAGGGGTGAACTACTTTGAGTGAGAGGTTATGGCAACACATTGGTGAATTTACAATAAGGAGTTGTCTTGACCATCAGACATCTAGTTGGCCTTGTGGAAAGGGGAGTTTGCCTTTTCTTTTGTAGTGTTAAGCTTAAAATATCACAATCAATGTCGGTAAAATATTTCCTATCGTCCTTTGAGTATCATTATCGGTCCTTATATGCCATATAAGAATACATTTTAGCCCCCATGCATGAGGCGAGTAAGGGTGAAGTGCTTTAAGTGTAGGTTGGTCATCCTTCAAGGGCAGGCTTCCTCTATATCTTGTGTTCTTTTACTTTTATCATGCTCTTGTTATGTGTTGATGCTTTGTTTCTATTGATCATACCTTGAGGGGATTATCCCATAGGCGTAAGGCTCCCCATAAGGTTCATGTCTATACCCCCTAGGGAGTCTCCCGTAGGCTGAAAGAAGGCATGTATGGTTCCTACATATCACTCCCATATGAGTCTCTCATAAGCGTGAGGAGATCCAAGTGAGTTCCTACATTGTCCTCTTGTAGAAGACGTAAGATAAACGTAAGAAACGTATGCTAGGTTCCTACATTGTTCTCCCGTAGGATTCTTTAGTATACGCAAGGAGGTCTCGATGGAATCTTGCATTGGGCTCTCATATGAGTATTTAGTATGCACAAGGAGTGTGTTATTCCTAAACCATGATTAAAAATTACTTCTTACTATTTTGTCATGGTTTAACAGTTGCATTGTTACAATTTGTTTCTTAAATAATTTATTTAATTGTTTAGTCTATAATTTGATTGGTATAAGAATTGTGTATATAGGAAATAAAATTAACATTAAAGTATATATTAATGGAGGTTAAACATGGGAATAACAAAAATTGTCAAATATCACTACCAAGATATATACCAACATAAATTTAGTGTCACTAAACTATATAGTGACGGAAGAGAGAGGTAGCTAAAAATGAATATAAGCTCTCAGTAAGATCTATATCTACCATCAAAATTCATTGGTGTAACTAAATGGTTTATACCATCGGCTTATAATTCGTAACTATAGCCTATAGTGACGAAAAAAATTTATATGTTCAACGAATTATATAGTAGAAAAGTATCATGGGTATAGGTTTTTTTGGGCTATACCTATGGTAAATAGATATTTACATATTTTAGTTTATTCACATAAATGATCCTTCTATTTTGTATGCAAATAGTTCTCTCTCATATTTTTGCAATTAAAGTTGATGACGTGTACATATTAAATAATGTATCAACTGTGAAATGGGACAAATCATCATTAAAATTCAAAAATATAAGTTACATGTCATTAAAAAATGGACAAATTATTAATTTTTAGTGAAATTTTGAAGATGCATATCCTTAAGGGGGTTTTGTTGCATGTCCCTAAGACATGCAGAGGGGGTTTTTGTTGCTTGTCTTATCATTTTGTTTATTATCATTTACTGACTCTCCTTCATGATTGTACATCTTTTGAATCAAGGTTAAAAACGACTCGTTATTCGTTTTAGCATGCATAAAACAATGGTTATGTTTGAACTTGATCAAGATGCTTTTAGTAAATTACATGAGTCTAAGGAATAAAAATTATATGTGTTTTGGATTCAACATAGGTGCAAATAAAAATCTCAAAGCATTTTTAAAACTATGAAAATTGAGAATTTGTGTGTTTGATTCGAATCAATCAAATTAAACACACATTTTGATTCAAATCAAATTTGACAAGGGTGAACCAAAGATTTGTAAATAATTTAATTTGAATTAGATTTTATACATGATTTGAATCAAGCATTTTTCTAATCACCTCTGCTCAATTTGATTCGAATCAAATTTTGCACATGATTTGAATCACATAGCTTTTTAGTATTTTCTCCAGGGCCTGTTGTTGTTGATTCGAATAAGATTTTGTACATGATTAGAATCACGGGGTATTTGATCTAAATCATGCTTTGCACACCATTCACTTTCTCATTTGACTCAAACTATGTATTGTCCTTGATTTAAATCTAACCAACTTTTACCAGTTATTTTTGTGCTTAATCTCAAGCACATATAAAACCTTTTGTCAACAATTTTCATGTAACTAATTTAATAATCATTTTGTGATTTTCTATGAAATTAAATCTCTCTCACTTTGAAAATTTTCAATACCCTTGCACTTGAATTTATTTCATCTTCAGCCTCAGTTTTGTTTTTTAGATCTTGATAATAAGAGATTTGTGATTGATTGGGGGATACAATGTCATGAAAAAATGTGAAAAGAAGGAGGTTCTTTACTCCAGGTTGCCTTAGTAGTGAGTGGGTGGAAGGCTACAAATAAGGTTGATTTCTTCTTAGATCTTTGGAGAATTCACCACTCAAGGAATTGGTAGGACCAAAGGTTAAATTGCTACAGGCGAAGGCATGAAGCAGAATTGGTGATATTGGAACATTCTTAAAGTTATTAATCGAGTAAATATTGTACTGAAGAGTTTGGCGTGAAGCTGTATACAAGTCAAGATCCCGATAGAAAATTCATTTTCTTCAACATTATTTTGGATTAGTGATTGTATGCACTCTTGGAATATTTGTCAAAATAAAAGGAAATGTGCAAGTTTCGATGGGAAACTATTGAAGAGTTCATGTAAACTCACGTGAGGATGACATAGTGGAAGCAATATAAATTTTGGTGTCTTCTCTCTCTCTCTCTCTCTCTCTCTCACACACACACACACACATTTACTTTTGCATTTAAATTTCGTAGTATATTGCATGTTTAGTTTTTCAATTCTTAGAGTATTATATCGTTTATTTCATTGATAGCTATTTATTGCTTAAGATTACATTTTGTTGGAATTGATACCTAATCGAGTTTTAGTTGCGATTAAAACCTGAGAAACTTGTTGAGTTTAGAATTTGAGAATTGAACCATTGTATAAACAAAAATCATGAAGTATACAACCGAGTCAATCATATACATTGTGTATCATCATTAGAACATTCATAATGTTTGTAAATTGATTAAGTGCTTACGCAGGACAATTTTTATACAAGCATAATTCTTATATTTTCGCTCTAAACGTTTTTCCGTGCAACGGTGAAAAACATCCACTAATTCATTTCTTAAAAATTGGTTGAATTTGTTAAACATCCACTATTCACCCCCTCTACTCTGTTTTCTTACACCATATTTTCACCCGCAAAAAAAGTGAGAATGATCAAAATTGTTTGAATTTGAAATAGTTGGTTAATTGCATGAATAAGGAGAAATAGAGAACAAAAGTGTAATTAAACCAAAAATAATAATATAGCATGAAACTTGATGATAGAAAGAGTTTTGGAAAGTGAAGAATTTGAATGAGTTTGTTGGTATGTGTATTTTTAATTAAAACATATCGAAGTTCAGTCCAATAAATTTGGCAATTTTGTAATACCAAATTTTTTTTATAAATTGTAAAAAAAATCTTAACTGAATACGATAATATTTATTTGTTATTAAATCTTAATTTTCTAAATCGAATATCAAAAGTCGTATTTGAGTTTTATAAGAAAAAATTGATTAAATATTGTTTTAGACCGGTCATTGGCCCAATAATAGCGAAACCCAATCATCACTCCCAGATTATAAGGCATTGAAGATCCAATGCACCCATAACCCTCATATCCATACTCAATCTACACCCCAAATGGGCATTTACTATTGGATGTCATCCAATGGTTCCTCACAATCCACGTCGTAAAACAATGGGGATCGCTAACCACCTCTCATATATAAGGGATCTTACATAAGACCTAATGTATTTGCTAACCATAACATACTCCCACATTACTTTTCAATCAATAACTTACTTGGGAGTTGGAATGCCAACCTTCTAGGCCCACCCTCTCTTTGTTGTACCTAAAGTTTGATCCATCGCACCAATATTAGTGTAAGCCCTAGAGGCCAATAGTTTCAATACTTTTATAGAATTATTCCTTAATAATAAAAGTCATTTATTTGCTATGATTATTTTTCCAAAAATAATAAAGTCCATTGAATAACTATTATGTTTAAATAAACATTAAGTGTAACTTAATCATGAGATTCCATTAAACATAAGGGTATTATTCTTAAAATATTCATAGTCAAGCTTTATTATAAAGTGGGATAACATTAAAGTATTAAGACTATTATGTAGATAGATTAATGATCATATCTCATGGATCGTGGAAAAAGAGTTATTAAGTCTTCACATAGGTATGAGTGTTAGGGGTAATATTTATACTGAATTGGACCATCGTCAAAATTCTACATTGAATGTTATGCATGTGTCATAAATTATTATGAAGGTGGTAGTGGTATATACCACCCTACGACTTGAAACCACTATGGACCCTAGATGTGGAATTGAGTACTTTATTTATAATCAAACATTGTCCATAACAGGAGGGCCACACAAATGGTTGATGGGTACTCCACTGATCATGTAGAGGGGCACAAGTGACGTAGATGGAATTTCCTCATCCTGAGTAACACGGTATATGTCTAAGGGGCCAATATTGAACTGGACAAGGGTGACATAGTCTATGCCTTGTGTTAAATATAGACATGAAGTCAAAAGGGTAATTATACGCAAAAACGTTATCACGGAAAGGTTTTGTTAAATCACGTGACATTTTTGTTATTTGAGTAGCAGTGATGTGATGCTAGATACTGCTTATTTTTTATTATATTATATGTGTGATTTAGTATAATGGTCAACATCATAAAAACCTACAGGGTCACACACATAAGGACAATTTGATCAAAGATGGAGTGAATAAGTGAAATAAGGAACATTTTAAGGTACAGTGTACTTAATAGAATTATGGAACACCGTAAGATATCATATGCTTAAGTGAGTTGTAGAAAACTGTAAGGTACAGTGCAATTAAGTGGAATACGGAATACCGTGAGGTTCCTTGCACTTAAGTGAAATACAATACATTGTAAGGTGCGGTGCACTTAAGTGGGCTTTTTCCGCTTGCAACCCATGCACGTGGCTCTATAAATAGAACCCTCGTGCAGAAGCTTTTTCACTTGATGAAATTTGATTTTGAACTTGTTGCTTGTAAACATGTGATGTCACATGAAAGTATACATGTATGTTTTAAAGTAGCGAGTGATAAAAAATAAGGATATTGTACCGACATGAAGTGAAAGTAACTTAGGTTGATTTTTGAAATGAAATATCTTTTTGAAAAATTAACATTAGCAAGATAAAATAATATATGATTGTTGCAAGTTTAGTTTAGTTTAGTAGAAAACAAAAGCAGAACAATGTTAAAAAGGTGGTTTGAGTTCAATTATGGAGAGTATGTTGGGAATGATCCATTAATATAACACAGTCATTTATGTATACATGATATGCATTATGCAATGTTGTTCCAGGAAAAGTCAGAAGTGGTTTAAGGGTGTATCTCTACAACATCAAAAGCATATACTTTAAGGCAAGGGGGCAAATCTCTAAGCCTCACTTGTAACCCTAAAGCATGTCTGTTTTTACTCTGAAATTCCTTTATAGTTGTAACTCCTTATCTCTAAGGAGCTATTCTAGTGAATATATCTATCCTTCTATTTTTAACCATTTTTTCCATGAAATCTTCTTGTTGTTGGATCTCTCACAATAATAGACTTTTATATTTTTCCAAGTTGATCAATCAAAGAAACGGATTTATAGCCACTTAACACACAATAAAACAAGGCATGAACAACATATCACTTAACATAAAGACTATATTAAATCAACTTTTCATTGCTCAACAAATAAAGGTTTTACCTCATGATGAGCCGAGTACAAAATACCATGATGGTTCGTAAGCTAATCATTCTTAAATACAAAGTAGCAAAGAAATAAAAACCTAAGAGCAATGTCTTATCTTCTTGCAATGGATAATCACCAAGTGATAGCTTATGTCGTGCCAAGATTCAGTTGTAGGCACATAAGGTGGTGGGAAGAAGAAACTCCATATTCACTCAACTTTTTCCTTCACTAGTTTTGTTCTTTGTGATTTTTCTCTAACAGATGTTGAACTATTCCTCAATATTCAAGTGTTGGTTTTATAGATGCATGAGCTAGGGTCTTGCAATTTTTCTTGGATCATGGGCTTGAGAATAAATCAAATCATCCCCAAGTTTAAAATCATCAAAGTTCCCTCATTTTCCTTCTCCTTCGTATATCATGAAAATTAAGTACATACATAGGTGGGGGACAAAGCATAACATGGAAAACTGCAACAGGAGAAGAGCAGATGGAGCTTGTCCTTTTGTTGCATGGCGTGTGCATAGTATGTACTACGTACTGCCTTTTGTCTTCTAGAGCATTTGAACTTATCCATTCAAATTAATTCTCCTTCAAATGCAGATTTCTGCCACGTATGCCCTATGAATTCAGTTGGTTGTTTCTTTTTTTCCTCTTAGCTGATTCCAGCCTTTTGCTTTATTTTGGCCTCCTAATTTTTGTCCTCAACTGTCTGGCCTGAGCTCATCAGTACTAACCTTGCAACAAGCAACACACACATAAAAACTGCAAAAAAGAGAACATATTGTGCTTTTTGTAAACTACTCTAAAAATATCAAAAATGCAATAAATTAAACTTCTAAATGATAAAACAAAAAGCTATAAGCAAGAATTAGGGCTTGTAATAACTCACATAATTGAGTTATCACACCCCCAAACTTGAATCACTACTCGTCCTTAGGATTGTGACTGGTAACGACAGAGAAACTTCATTGCCCAACATATACTATTCTAACAGCTTAACTGACCATCAACCTAGAAATCATATCAGAGGATTTTTTTTCAAAAACTGGAAAAACTCAGCCTTGCTACCAATCACAAAGTGTGTGTGTGTGTGTTTTCTTATAGATGATGCATATCATGCCAGTACTTGTCAGTTAAGATAGCTAGCCTAAGTTTCACTTTGTTTATCTTATTTTATGGTCCCATAATTCATCTTTCAGTTTCAAAGGGGGGATTTAACTGCTCTGCTTTAGAATTTTTGTTCATTTTGAACTTTGGAATTACACATGCATTTTCATTATTGCTTTTCTTAGATTCTCCACCTTTTCACTTGACAGGATCTCACTTGTAATTAGTCCAACCGATTACTATTGGTGAAGACATATATTGTTCCTCCAGTTTCGGGCACATGAACTTATTTATCATGCATTTTGGCATTTCATTATTTGTACATACTTTTGTGTGCTTATTTACATATGTAGTGTATCCTCCCCTAGACTAAATCCTACCATAAATCCTCATTCCATATTTTAAAATAATTCAAATTTATCAGAAGGCTACCTATTTTCCTGACTACTAGAGGCACAATAGGGATTATCATAAAACACAAGAAGGTGCATTGATTAGTCATCACTGCCTTGTTCCTACATTGTCACAGTCCAATCATATTTATTCTAATTCTTTAGATTTTGTTGTTATTTTGGGAATGCAGTCAATTACTGGAATTGAAATGATAGGATAATTGAAAAGAAAAGAAATTTAAATTTGCATAATGGAAATCCTAAACTAATAGATGATGAAGAGTGGTTGGGTCTGGTAAACAAATGTCACCACGGTAGCTGCCACTCCCTCAGACATAGGAAGAATCATAAGTGTGTGTGTTTCCTCGTGATCCATTATGAAGGAATTTACAATATCATCCTTGTGAGGTCATTCCTCGCACCATTGGGCGCATTGGCCTCACTAGTCCATTTGAAAATGAAATACCATAATGATGTAGGAAAACTTATTGTTATTTTGACCAATCTGTGTGGGGTTCGCCTTATACATGGAGTTAAACAAAATAACCCCCCCCCCTTCTAAGAAGTAGAAGAAGATCATTCAATCCCTCAATACGGTCAACTACCACGTGTAAGAAGAAAAAAATTGTAAGACAATAAACTCAACTCAACAACAAAAGTCAAAGGTAAAACCTTAAGGTCGGTTCTAGACAAGAGCTTTGATATACTCTAGCTCAAAGGTAATATAATGTAGTTAATCAACATAGGGGATGAGTTACCAACCATGGTGAAGAAAGGTTTCATTGAGTTCCTTAAGGATAATGTGGACCTCTTTGCAATTCCCCCTAACGAGATGCCTAACATAAACCTTAGCATGGCTTACCACCGGTTGAATATTGACCTTTCTACCTGCTATATGGCTAAACAAAGAGCCAACGACCTCTTGAGAATTATAAAGCAACTATGAAGATGGTATAGGGAGTATTGGAGGCCTAATTGATCTTCTAAGTAAGATATATTGAATGGTTTTCCAATGTCATGTTAGTCAAAAAAGCTTCAGGAAAATGGAAAATGTGTGTCAATTACGCTGATCTCAATTGCGCATTCCCTAAAGATTCATGCCCACTATTGAACATAGACAAGCTAGTAAGCACTTGAGCTCATTAAAAACTATTATCATTCATTGATGCATACTTCGGATGCAACTGGATACTATGTACGAGGCAAACAAAGACAAGACAACCTTCATAACCATGGGAACAACATATTTATATAATGTCATGCCTTTTGGCCTAAAGAATGCACATACAACATACCGGGAATAATGAATAAAATCTTCATGGAAGAGATAAGCAAAAAATTATATGTCTACATGGATGGCATGATCATTAAGTATGACAATGAGGACTTGCACAACGAACATCTAGCAAGTGTTCTAGAGGATCTAAAAATATACGATAGAATGATGAATAAAATCTTCATGGAAAAGATAGGCACAAAATCAGATGTCTACAGGGATGACATGATCGTTAAGTGTGACAAGTGTGTCCCAGAGGATATGAAAATATACCAAAGAATGATGAATTAAATCTTCATGGAAAAGATAGGCAAAAAATTATAGGTATACATGGATGACATGATCATTAAGTTCAACAATGCGAACTTGCGCGACAAAAATCTGGGTAGAATGTTCTAGAGGATCCAAAAATATTTTATGAGGCTTAATACATAGAAGTGTACGTTCAAGGTTATAACCGAAAAATTCATAGGATTCTACCTGAAAGAGAAAGTCATAGAGGTGAACTTAGATAAGTGTGAGAGGTAGTTTTGTCGAGACCATCCGCAGAGGATGTTTTGTTATCTAATTGTCTCCTCTAAAGCAGCCATTTTCATTTTCATCTGAGAGGTAGATTCCACTCAAAGGTTAATGTATTTTATATCCAAAGAATCAGCATGACCTAAAATAAGCTATGAGAAAATATAGAAAGTAGCATTGGCATTTGTGACTGCATCCAAGAAGGAGTGACATTACTTCTTAGCACATGCCATAGTCATTCGTAAAGATATATGTCTTTAAAACAAGGCCTCCATAGGTCAGACCTAACATAACGAACGAAAAAATGATATGTCAAAATATTTGAGTTTGGCAAACATTTTGAGCCTAGGAAAGCATTAAGATCCCAGTTGTTCGAAGATTTCATAGCAGAATTGACTTCATGCGTACCTGAACCAGCTCATACATGGTTCATGTTCACATAAAGGTCTTTGAACAATAGAGGAAGTAGGGCCAACCTCATATTGGAGAAAAAAAGTTGGGTTAATAATTAAAGTGTCCCTATGTTTTGAATTCCCCATTACCAATAATCAAGTTGAATATGAAGCTTTCATTATTGGTCTTATTGTGGCAGCCGAGATGGGAGCATAAAACATGAAGTTTCAACACATACTCACATCTAATGGTATTGAATATAAAGGGTGATCGCGACTTTACGTGTCTATAAATCTGATGACTGCAAGTGCACAGTCGTGTCGTGTAGTTTTAAAAGATATCGAATCCACAGGGACTATGAATCGATCTACCGTTATCTAAGGTTACTATGTAAAGCTAGGGCTACTAAAATTTTGATTGTTTCTAAGGGAGAGTGATAGTGAGAAATAAAGAATATAATAAAAGACAGGTATCAGTATGTATTTCGTCTAACTTAAGGGAATCCGAAGGTCCATTGGCTTTTGCATAATTTAATTAAAAATCTTTACTAATTCAATTGATTAAAAATCCTCGTCTCAAACTTTCGCTCTGTTGATTCAGATTACTATCCTAATCCTAATGTACGCTTTCGCCATCCCATTAGATTTTAGAAGAGCTTTTTGGAAACAACGTAATTAATAAAATGCCTATTTTATGAAGTTGTTATCTATTTAAATCTCCTAATCTCAAACTTTCGCTCTATTGACTCGGAACAAGCTAATATCCCTAACGTACGCTTTCGCCATCCCGCTCGGGTGTAAAAACAATTTTTGAAAATAAATAAGTCCCAATTATTTTTAATACGCTTTCGCCATGCTTAAAACTAATGTCCTATGTCTACTATCTAGTTAAAGATCTCAAACTTTCGCTCTATTGATTTTAACCTTTGACCGTCTTAACCCCTCAAACTTTCGCTCTATTGGTTTTAAGACTTACTAATTAAATTAGACATATAAACCAAAAATAAGTGATATTTAATAAAACATAATTAAGCCAATTTATTTCGGATCCCTCGGTTAACTTACTCTACATACCGACACCTTAGTAATTTAGCCAGACATATTAATATGGTTAAGCATGCATAAATAGATTCGGTTTATAATAATAGGCATGTTAATAGGCATACAATATATCATGCAAATAAACATATAAATAAGGCGGTAAATATTAAACCTGAATTAAATAAATGGCAAGTAAATCTTCAAGTATCGAACCTTCACCACAGGTTGGCTGGATCGTTCTTCGGAATTTAAACGGACAGAAAATAAAACAAGGAAATAAAAACGATAAATCTAACGTAAGGCTAGATTTATAAAAAGTTCACAACAATTTCCGGTGTAGAAATCGTTGTGAGAAAATAAGTGTTTGAATGAAAGCAGAATGAAAAATATGATTCGCGGTACAATTTCGGCAGCACTTCGTTAGCAGGAAATCGGACCCTTTGGACTGAAGTGACTGCTTCTATTTATAGGGGATGCTTTGCAGTGACGTTGCGTGAAAAGAGGAAGTTCTTCAGACTGGCTTGGAGACGTGCGTCTCCGATTCTTCAGGAAGACTGGGCGCGTGACTTGAGACGTGCGTCTCAAGTGGAGAAACTTTAGGGAAATGGAGACGTGCGTCTCCCTTTTGCTGATGTGGCATAGAGACGTTGGAGACGTGCGTCTCCGCTTACTTGTGTGGATTGGGCTGCTTTCCTTCGTGGGCTGGATTGCTTCATTGGGTCTTTGGGTCTCTTTCAGCACACTTGGGCCTTATTTGCACTCCCTTTTTACTTCAGCACCTATTTTTCGTCTTTTAGGCATAGATATGGGTCGTTTTAGCTCCATTAATTCTCTTTTTCACAATTAATCATAATAAGAGTGTAAAACCTGAAACAAAGCAAATACACGCGTAATATCATAATAAATCAATATAATAAACGGAAAATGCTATAAATATCTATGAATTTCAAGCTAAATATACGATATAAAATCGTGTTATCAAATTCCCCCAGACTTGAACCCTTGCTTGTCCTCAAGCAAAATAACAAGATAGTAATGGGAGGACAGCGAAATGAAACACGCTTCCACCATATCGTTCGGTCATACTCAGCTACATTGTGTTCTTGTTTGAAAATAATGTTGCAGATCCAAACAATAAACTTATAGTAGCGACACTAGACAACTCCCAGTATGCATACCAATCCGAATCATGCCATTATAGCTCGACCTTTTTGACTCGTCATCATGTTTTACCCTTTTCATTCGCGCGCAATCACATTAAGCCCATTATCTTGACACGCACATAGCAGAGTAGTCGGTTAGTGACTATGATCCTTCTCATGGAGTTCTGGCACAATATGTGGTATACTCCTTGGCATTCACTTGTAGATTGTGGGGAATCGGACAATAGTCCTTCCTACCAAGTTCAGTACCAGATGACTTCTGAACCAATCAACAATGAGTTTTTAAATCCTTTGTATTTGAGATTTGCGACCGTTAGGTTAAATGATCTTGTGAGGATCACCTTACTTAGTAGGCACATTTCTTATTATGGTTAAGCACATAATTATTATTATGAGGATCATACACTTATATTCATCGACTCTCTGCGTAGTTTGTATCTAAGACGGTGCCGACTGCTAGAATAAACTACTGAGGGTTACTTCAAAAATTAAAGTCGATGGTTTCGGTATAACGGGTATTCAAATTGGTTACGCATACTTGGGGGTTTTAGAGTGTCGGGACAATAAGGGTATTGACTTGAATCAATTTCTATGCGTTGAGTGTTTGAGTAGCTTCGTATTTCTCAAACGTGTGGGGTTTGCGTTTATCGTTTAAGAGCAAAATTTTTTTGTTATGGCTCAAGAAAATGGAAGAAATTGAAATAACTACAGAATTATAAAGATAAGACTTGAAATTCCATAAATATTCTTTATTGAATTAGAAAAAAACATTACAAGGAAGGGAAATAAACTAAAAGGAAAGGAAATAAACTAAAAGGAAATAAAACTAAAGCAAGTAATACGACTCCCCCAGACTTAGATGATGCAATGTCCTCAGTGCATGAGAACTACTCCTCAGTATTGCGGTTGCGTGAACTGCTTGCGCCTCTTGTACGAACACGGCGACGTCTATCAGTAGGAGAGCCATTCACACGAATGTTAAGATCATGCAATTGTGTAGCAATTTCAGTGTATTGGCCTTCGTTCCTAATAGCATAGTCACGGTGCTCTTGTTGCATCTCTCGAATAAGCCTTATTGTTTCAGTTTGATTTGTCTGCATAGCTTGAACTAGTTGCTCTTGTCGTTGAATTGCAGCATACATGGCTTCAAGAGTGATAGGCGGAGGGTTGTTTTGAGGAGGTTCGTTGACATCAGCTTGTCCTTGGTTGAGTTCTTCTTCATTTGCATCCACAGGTTCATTAGGATGTTCAGGTTGGTTATCTTGAGGATTGTCTTCAATGAGCCTCCAATGCTGAACATAACGGATGTTGATTCTTTCGGGGCACGGAAGGATGACATAAGGAATTAGAACTTTGTTGACGACCAAAGTGTATCGGCCATCATGGCGGGGTGAAACCAAGTGGGAATCACGGCAATAAGTGAGGTCGAGTGATTGAGCAGGTAGCATGAGATGAGAGAGTGAGAGGAGATCATCACCAAGACCTAAAGCACATGCCAAGGTGGTAATAAGTCCGCCAAACAAAAAGGGGTTTGTAGCGGGGGCGTTGACACAGCCTTGGATATGTTGGAGCATAAAAGGTGCGGCATTGAAACGGATGTTGTTTAGCGCACAGTAGAGGAAAAATAGTTCGTGTTGGTTTACCTTATGGTTGTTGGATCTCGCAAAAATAGTATGCCCCAAAACACGTTGAAAATAACGTATAGCGGGGTTTTGAATGTGAGAAGCATGTAGAGCCCTCCAACCGGTAGGAACTTCGCCAGTGAGATTAAACCACAGGTCGAAAGCATGTTGCTCCCATGAACGACCATTGAGTTCTTGAAAGATAGTGCGAAGAGCATTTGGTGACGTATTAAAGTGCAAGTACGTAGCCACTACTTCTTGATCCAAAGTATATTCACGGTTGAACATCCGAAATTGGATGCTACCGGTTGAGAGTGGTTGATTAGAAGGAGTGTCGTAGTTGAAAGAACTCAAGAACTCTAAGACGAGCGGCTCATAAGTTGGTACGGGTTCGGTACAAAGATGGTGTAGGCTAGATTTAGTGAGTAAACGGGTGACACCATCAATGAGGCCTAGAGTTTCTAGACATTCGATGTTCACAAATTTTGTGGGAACAAGCGAACGTTCATAGAAAGCGAGGTATTTGGTTCGTTGAGCATCATTGTCGTCTTCTCGGAAAATAATATTTGAAAGGTCGGGAGGTGGTCTCTCAGGACGCACACTACGGATGATTGAACGTGGAGGCATGGTGAGTTTAGAGAATGGAAAATAGAAATGAGAGTAGAATGGTAGAAAATGGTATGAAGGTTGTGAAAAGTAAGAGTGGTGGTGGTGTGGTTTTATAGTGAGGTTTGAAAATGGTGTGGTTAATGGAGAATTAAAATGGAATTATGGTGGTGTTTGAAGTTTGAATGGAATAGAAGATTGGGAAATGATGAAGAATTAAGAGGTGAATGATGGAGGATGAATGATGTTTATGGTGTTTAAATGGAATAAATAAGGGGAAGAATGAGGAAGATTGAATGATGAATTTTGAAATTCAAGTTCAAAATTCAAAATGGGGAGTAAAGAGGGTCTTTTGCGTGGTCAAATGGTGCAGACTGCTGGCCTTGGGAGACGCGCGTCTCAGGCAGTCAGTCTGCTTGGGGACAGGGTATGGAGACGTGCGTCTCCTGTCCTTTGCATGCAGAGGTTGGTCCCACATGAATGGAGACGTGCGTCTCCTAGCTCAGGTAAGTGGTTTCCACGCGTGCAGGTGTGGACCAATTCTGACAGTAGCATTAATACAGAATACTAGCTCAGTACAGTGTCATTGTATCATACTATAAACGGCAAAAATTTGGTATACAGGAATGCATAGCAGTTTAATAGTGATGTAGTAAAACACAGTAGCAGTAATAAATAGAATATTGCATTTAAAATTAAACCGGTACTGAGTGTTAACAGGAGCAGAATGCAAAAGTGCAGAAAATTAAATTCTAAACTAGGAATTAGAAATTGCTAAAACTAGAAATAAAATCTAATAATCTAAACGGTAACATCTAGCCACGTCTATTGTTGTGCACATTAGAATAAATGTGTTTGAAGACTTCGTCGAACTGAGCATTGACGGTGTCGATGAAATCGAAGAAATGCATTTGCAAAGTGTGAAGCTCGTTGCGCACATGTTGTACATCTTGTTGCAGTGCAGTGATCGCTTGCTCGTGCGTGTTCAGATTAGGCATTCTTTGATTCACTGATGCGGTGGATGCAGCGGGTTGTTTTTGCTCGAGCTCAACATCAGTCATATCAACAGTGTAATCATCAACAGAATCTTCAGAGGGAGTTTCAGGCTCATACTCAGGTATAGGTTCATCTTCAGAATTAGGTTCATAATCAGGAATGGGTTCATCTTCAGGATTAGGGTCATAGTATCCAGGAGGAGTGTCAGGCTCAGATTCTGATACGTGCATTTCCTCATCAAAATGTTCATAAGCTTGAGGGGTTTCAGGTGAGGGTTCTCTCTCAGGGATCTGACCATAGTAAAGCCAGTTAGCAGGGTTGTGCACACTCGTCCTTGGACTCGGTAAAGTGAACTGATCCAATACTTTGTTATCAATGAGTAAATCAAACTGATCAGGTCCAAGGTTACCGATGATACCTCGGTTAAAGCAGAAATGAATGTCCATAGAATTGTGGGAACCAAGAGGTGTCAATCTAAGCAAAGGTACTCTCATTCCTATGGCATTAACAATCATAGTGACAAATCCGCCGATCCTAATAGGTGAAACTTCGTCTTGCATGATGCGCTCGAAGTTTGTTAGCATGAATGCGATGGCATTGACCGGGCGGTTCTGAGAGGAGCAGAACATGATGAATAATTCTTCTCTAGAAACTTCAGTGATATTATCAGGTTTTCCAAAGATGTAGTGAGCAATGATCTTATGGAAGTATCTGAAAGCGGGGTTATGGATGTTCTCAGATTGGAATTCGTTTTCTTCAGGGTTGTCGTTTCCAGTGATCTTGCCCCAGTATCTTTCCAACTTCCAATAAGCAAGACTGTCTTCAGCTACTTTGGTGTATGCATCTGATCCATGAGGTAGCTCTAGCATTTCAGCAAAATCTCGGATGCAAAAATTAAATTCCATACCAAAGAGTCTAAAGAGAATGACTCCTTTTCTCAGTCCTTGTCCACAGTTAGGAAGATAGGTCAGGGAGCTCAAGAATTCCAGAGTGAGCTTCCGGTAGGTACTAAACTTGCGGAACAGGTGAGAACCAGTCCAACCAATTTGGTTTAGCAGGTGCAAAACGCTTTCTTCGATACCAAGTCGTACCATAGTCGGCTGGTGAGGGTAGCAAGTCAAATCCATTTGTCTTTCAGCCAGCTTATCAAATCTTGCTTCTTGTCCTCTACCACGGAACACAACTTCCATATTATCGACTTCTTGCATCTTAGTTAGTAGTTAATAAAAACCTAGAAGTTGAAAATATTAAGATTAAGTTAGAACTAGGCTAGTGTTTATTTAAAATAAAATTAAATAACAAGTTATAATAATAAATATAATTATAAAAGGAAATATTTTCTCGAATTAAGATAGCAGTTATAATTATAATAATTATTATAATATGTATGAAAAAAGTAAAAATGATTAAAATTAAAATAATTAAAAATAGAATAGATTATTTAAATGAAAATTAAAAGGTTAAAAATAAAAATAAAATAAAATAAAAGAATAAATAAATGTGGGTTGTCTCCCACCAAGCGCTTTGTTTTATGTCGTAAGCTCGACGATTTTAAAAATAGAAAACTATTTTTTCGAAAGAGCGGGCAGCTCGTCAAGTTTAAAAACTTCGATGTTTTCATCGTGTTCGAGATGATGGTAATACTTAAGACGTTGCCCATTTACGATAAAAGGTTTGACGGTTTCTCCTTTGATTTCAATCGCTCCACTTGGAAATATGTTAGTTATTTCGAAAGGACCGGACCATCTAGATCGTAACTTACCAGGAAATAATTTTAGTCTCGAATTAAATAAAAGTACTTTATCGCCTATGCTAAAATTTTTCCTAGATATACGCTTGTCGTGCCATTTTTTCGTTCTCTCTTTATAGATTTTGGCGTTTTCGTAAGCGTCTTGTCTAAGTTCTTCCAATTCGTTTATGTCTAGAAGTCGTTTCTCACCAGCGGCAGTGTAGTTTAGGTTTAAGTTCTTAATGGCCCAATAGGCTTTATGTTCTAACTCTACCGGTAGGTGGCATGATTTTCCATAAACGAGTTTGAATGGGGTAGTTCCTATTAAAGTTTTGAAAGTTGTTCTATAAGCCCATAAAGCTTCATTTAGCTTGGTTGACCAATCTTTCCTAGATATAGCAACAGTTTTCTCCAATATTTGTTTTATTTCGCGGTTGGATACTTCTACTTGTCCGCTTGTTTGTGGATGGTATGGTGTAGCTATTCGATGATTTACTCCATATTTTCGAAGGAGTTTCTCAAGTATTCTTGAAATGAAATGGGAACCACCATCGCTAATTACCAATCTTGGCACACCGAACCTAGGAAAGATGACGTTTTTGAAGAGTTTGATAACTACTCGCGTATCGTTTGTAGGAGAAGCAATAGCTTCTATCCATTTCGAAACGTAATCGACAGCTACGAGTATATATTGATTTCCAAACGACGACGGAAACAGACCCATAAAGTCTATTCCCCAGACGTCAAATATTTCTACTTCAAGAATGCCTTTTTGAGCCATTTCATCACGTCTCGAAATGTTTCCGGTTCGTTGGCATCTATCACAGTTTATTACAGCAAAATAAACGTCTTTCCACAGGTTGGGCCAGAAAAGTCCAGATTGAAGGATTTTGGCGCAGGTTCTAGATGTGCTATGGTGTCCTCCACACGGTGCAGAATGGCAGTGTGTTATTATGCTTCTTATTTCTTCCTCGGGTACACAACGTCTAAAGATTCCATCGGGGCCTCTTTTGAATAGGAGTGGTTCGTCCCAATAGCAATGTTTTAGGTCATGGAAGAATTTCTTCTTCTGTTGGTAACTTAGATCAGGAGGAAGCACACAGCAGCTAGGTAGTTTACGAAATCTGCATACCAAGGTGTGTCAGAGCGGGCTAAAGCTATTTCAACTAAGTTGTTGGTTTTAGCGTTTGGATGGTATGGTTCGAATTCATTTGCTTCTAATTGAGCGATGAGTCTTTCATAAGGGAAATCATCGTCAATTGGTACTTATTCGGGTTTTATATTTTCTAGTCGAGAGAGGTGATCTGCTACGACATTTTCAGTACCCTTTTTATCTTTAATTTCCAGGTCGAACTCTTGTAGTAACAAGATCCATCTCAAAAGTCTTGGTTTGGCGTCCTTTTTGGTTAGGAGGTACCTAATGGCGGCATGGTCAGTGTATATGATTATTTTGGCTCCTACCAGGTAAGAACGGAACTTGTCTAGTGCAAATACGACAGCTAATAATTCTTTTTCTGTCGTGGCATAATTCATTTGAGCTTCGTCTAGGGTTCTACTCGCATAGTATATGACATGTAGTTTCTTATCTTTTCTTTGCCCTAGAACGGCTCCTACAGCATAATCACTCGCGTCACACATTATTTCGAAAGGCTTATTCCAGTCGAGAGGTTGCATAATTGGCGCAGAGATTAATGCTCGTTTAAGCGTATGAAATGCTTCAGTGCATTTATCGGTAAAAATGAATTCGGCGTCTTTCATTAGTAGTTCAGTTAAGGGTTTTGTAATTTTAGAGAAATCCTTAATGAAACGTCGGTAAAAACCAGCGTGTCCCAGAAAACTTCTTATTTCTCTAACGGTTTTGGGAGGTTGAAGGTTTTCGATAATTTCGATTTTAGCTTTATCCACTTCGATCCCTCTATTGGATACGATGTGTCCAAGTACAATTCCTTGTCGAACCATGAAATGGCATTTTTCCCAATTAAGGACTAGGTTAACGCTTACGCATCGTTTAAGTACCAGTTCAAGGTTCTCTAAACATGTTTCGAAACTTCCTCCACAGACAGAGAAGTCGTCCATAAAGACCTCCATTATTCCATCTAGGAAGTCGGCAAATATTGCCATCATGCATCTTTGGAAGGTCGCGGGTGCATTGCATAGTCCAAAGGGCATTCGTCTATAAGCGAATGTACCATAAGGACAGGTAAACGTAGTCTTCTCTTGGTCGTCAGGGTGGATAGAAATTTGGAAAAATCTGGAGTATCCGTCCAGATAACAGAAATGCGAGTGTTTAGCTAGGCGTTCGAGCATTTGATCTATGAAAGGTAAAGGGAAATGGTCTTTTCGGGTAGCTTTGTTTAGCTTCCTATAGTTGTTAGGAGTAAATTAATGGTAAATTCATGTGTTAATAGAAGTGATTTAGTTTCCAAACCAATGCAAAATGTGATAAATCCATAGGTTTTTATTAAGAATTGAACTGAACAAGTTTAGTTCGTGCGTAAAGCAAATCGAATCACTTGTGGGTGTTATTGTTGCAGGTTTAGAGCTGAATTGAAGCTTGAGAAGAACATGAGGAAGAAAGAGAGCTGGAAGTCTCAAAGGCAGAAGAAAAAGATGGAAATTGCAAAGAGCGCGCCGCGAGAGTCCTAGAGCGCGCCGCGAAAATATCTCTGTTTTGAAGCGCGCCGCGCCAGTCCGATGCCGCGCCGCGGCCTCGGCGTTAAAAGCCCAAAACTTCTATTTAAAAGCCCTAGCTTCCAAGAGAAAAACAACTTTGGCAAGAGCGAAATTAGAAGAGGAATCTGAAGGTGCAGCCACAATTATCAATTGAAGACCAATTCTCTATCAAGTGAAGACATTCCTTTGATGAAGATGAATTCTTCCATTAATCTTTGTGTGTTCTTCATGTCTATGGAGAGCTAAACCCCTCTTGTTGAATCTAAGGTAGTAGTTAATCTATGAATATACAATACCATTAATTAATTCCTGTGAACAATTATTTGAATTCATTATCAATAAGAAACCTTGTTTTTATTCTTAAATTATCGTTGAATCTTTGATCGAAAGAAAGGATTTAACTTTTGCCCTAGGTTACTATATTGATTCAATTGCAATTTGCAGAGATGGAATTGTAATTGGGTTTTCATAATTATCGTTCTTAATTACTATTATCGTTATTGATATTTGGAGAGATCGAATCTCATACCGGTAAAAGTTATCTAATTTGATTTGCAGACATGGAATCTTATTTGAGGATAAGTGAAGATAATAATTTAAAAGATTGTTCAATTGTGAATTAAGTAATAATTGTATAGGAGTAGATTGATGAACCCTAAGGTTCAACATATTTCTCTAATCGTTAACAACAGTTCATTACTCGCTTTTAATTTATTGTTTACTTTTGATATTATTAGAATTATAAAACAAACCAACTCAATTTTCCCAACTCAAAATAAACAACTATAGAACGACAGTGATATTACCCAATCCCTGTGGATACGATATATTACCGAAAATATTTACCCACAAATACTTTCAACAAATTGGCGCCGTTGCCGGGGATTGGTGTCAATATTGCACGCATTGCAATAGTTTTTTATTTTGAGTTAATTCCTTATTTTTAGTTATATTATTTTCAGTTATTTATTTAAATTTAGATTTTTAGTTATTTACTTAAATTTAGATTTTTAGTTTAGTTCCTTTATTTTAGATTTTTTGTTTAGTTCCTTAATTTTAGATTTTTAGTTAGTTACTTTATTTTTAGATTTTTTTTTTCATTGCAATAGTCTTTTAATTTTGTTTTTTTTATTATTATTATTTTTACCTTGTTATTTCACTCGTTTGCTAGTTTTGTAGATGTTTGTTTGTCAGAATGTTTGACCCAAATACAAATGACGCGATTCATGCTCAAAACGAGATCCTTTTTCAACAAATAGAGTATCTCTTTCAAAGTGTGTCACAGTTCACACCTCAAGTTAGTGAGTTTCATGATATCGGATGGGGCATACCGGAAGATGCGATGGAGTATCAGATGGCTAACCATGAATACCAACAACAAGGGTTTTCACACTATACTCAAGATTATCAAAGAGGACCCTCTGAGTTAGAGGAAACCATGAATCAATTCATGCAATTCTCTTTAACCATTCAACAAAACCGGGAAACTCAAGATGCTCAACTTACCAAATTCTTAACCGAGCAAAACGTAAGTCAAGTCTCAACTTTTCAAAACCCTACGACTTATGTAGAAACTTGCAATGCTACTTCTATAATGAGTGTAAAAGTGATTGGTAAGGATGTTGGAAAGAAGAGAGTGGAGGAGGAAGTTGATGACAAAGAAGATGTTGTTGAAAAGGATAACATAGAGTATGTAAACATCAAGAAAAATATAGAAGTTGAGTATGAGCTCGCAATGAAGCTACCTTATCCAAGACCTCCTAAAAAAGTAGATGATGTGTTAGTTGAAGGAACAAAAAAGGAGGATATAATCAAAGAAGTCGTGAATGAGTTAGAAACTTCAAAAGTTGAAACTTTTTCAAAAGATAATATGGTGGACTTAGAGTTGAAGAAGAGTAGTAATGCAAATGAGCATAAACTCTCATTGGAATTACTTCCTCCACAAGTTCCTAATAAAGAAGGGAAGGAGAGTCATTGCTTTCGACCAATGGAAATGTTTAGCCGTTTGCAAATCACCATCCCATTTTTAAAAGGTTTAGAGTTAAAGCCAAAATGTGTCAAAGTCATCAAGGATAGGTTCTCACAGAAGAAGAAATTAACGGATAAGGAGGTTATCTCTCTTAAGGAGAGGAAAAAACAAATGAAGGAAGAGAGATCACGGGTTGAAGTGGTAAGAATTAAGGATGAAGAAACCAAACAAGCAAACATGAAATACTTTTGGGGCTTCACATTGGTAAGAAAAGTGCCAAGGAAAAGAGACAATGGTTGATGAGTCAAGCATGAACCGTCGAGCCATGCGACGTTAAACGAAGCACTTCGTGGGAGGTAACCCACACTTCTAATGTTTTATTTTGTTTTGTTTATTTTTATTTCAGGAAATAATAAGGGAACCTTTCTGGTGAAAGCTAGGAAGAGGCAATTGATATTGCAATACCCTCTGTGAGTCAACCCTCTCGGGCTTGTTACGAAACATTGAGGTCAATGTTTAGTTCAAGTTTGGGGGTGGATTTACTCTTTTGCATTTTTCAATTTTATGCTTTTATGTTTGTTATTTGTTCCCAGTTAAAGTAAGTAGTCCCATAACAAAACGAGAATCTCAAGCGAAGTATCAACAATGAAGCAACATGTATGAAAGTGGTAGGAAGTGAATGTTCAAAATTTTTCAGTTTCACTTTCTTTTTCAATAAGTAACAAAGCAGGTATGAATTTTCAAACTCAAACTCTTAATGTGTGCAATGAAACTTAAGGTGTTAGTAAATACTGTCAGAAGTTCTTTATGGTACATTGTTTATTGGATCAGCTTAGCCTTAACCATTGTGAGGAAAGCTTTCCATTGTTTACTATATGCAGGAGACCATCAATTATTTTGACGTGTTTGTATCATGCTAAACCGGTTGTTGCATCGTCTGTGGAAATCTGTGAAAGTGATTTAGGCAATTGTTTGAATCTGAGAGTTCTTTTAGCCTATTCTAAACATGCAACTTAATTTCTTCTGTGAGAGTGTGATCTTTTGCTAACCATTCTTTGAGCCTGAGGTCAAGATAAGCATCATAATATGCACCAAGGAAAATACCTGGTGAGTTTTGATCTCAATAAAAAGTTTTGTTCTGGATCATCAACCATAAAATTTGGTGATGTGTTTTCTCTTTGACCCTTTTTAGAAAGTAGGGGAGCATTCATATAATCTGAATACAGGTTGATCTCCAAGTTGGGGAGAGTCACAGTCAAAAGAAGAGTAAGTACTGATGGTAATCGGTGAAAGAAAAAAAAAGTCGTAGCTTGAAAAAAAAAACAAAAGAGAAGTAACAACGTTTGAATATAAAGATTGTTAAAAAAAAAAAGTGAAAAAGAAGAATCAAGCTACGAATGAATGAAAAAAGATGGACAGGTAAAGGAATTAGAGTTTTAGAGAAAAAGAAATAAGTTATGAATTGGATGCTTCCCTATATTAGGAACAACCCTTGATTATCTTCTTTTCTTTGAATCTAAACCACATTACAACCATAGAAAGACCTTCTGATTCTCAGATTCCACAAGACTTGATGCGAGCAATTTGGTGAATGTATGGTATGGATCTTTGTTGATTTAATTGTTTGGATGAGTGTTTAACCCCTCTTTGAGTCATCATATTTTCTGATAAGAGTGATTAGTGCTGGTTCAAGCAACTGTGTAGTGTTTTGAACTTCTGGAGGTAATTTGCTTTCAAAGTTTGTTTCATGTGTATATTCTGAGTTTGCAGGTAGAAGAGGAGTATTTGACTTAGTTACTGGATTGAACCACTTGAGAAAAACTTTTTGAAAAACTTGTTGCATGATTGTCGGTAAACTTTGCTGGAGGTAAGTAATTTTGTTTAGGGACAAACAAAACTCTAAGTTGGGGAGAGTTTGTTAGGAGTAAATTAATGGTAAATTCATGTGTTAATAGAAGTGATTTAGTTTCCAAACCAATGCAAAATGTGATAAATCCATAGGTTTTTATTAAGAATTGAACTGAACAAGTTTAGTTCGTGCGTAAAGCAAATCGAATCACTTGTGGGTGTTATTGTTGCAGGTTTAGAGCTGAATTGAAGCTTGAGAAGAACATGAGGAAGAAAGAGAGCTGGAAGTCTCAAAGGCAGAAGAAAAAGATGGAAATTGCAAAGAGCGCGCCGCGAAAATATCTCTGTTATGAAGCGCGTCGCGCCAGTCCGATGCCGCGCCGCGGCCTCGGCGTTAAAAGCCCAAAACTTCTATTTAAAAGCCCTAGCTTCCAAGAGAAAAACAACTTTGGCAAGAGCGAAATTAGGAGAGGAATCTGAAGGTGCAGCCACAATTATCAATTGAAGACCAATTCTCTATCAAGTGAAGACATTCCTTTGATGAAGATGAATTCTTCCATTAATCTTTGTGTGTTCTTCATGTCTATGGAGAGCTAAACCCCTCTTGTTGAATCTAAGGTAGTAGTTAATCTATGAATATACAATACCATTAATTAATTCCTGTGGACAATTATTTGAATTCATTATCAATAAGAAACCTTGTTTTTATTCTTAAATTATCGTTGAATCTTTGATCGAAAGAAAGGATTTAACTTTTGCCCTAGGTTACTATATTGATTCAATTGCAATTTGCAGAGATGGAATTGTAATTGGGTTTTCATAATTATCGTTCTTAATTACTATTATCGTTATTGATATTTGGAGAGATCGAATCTCATACCGGTAAAAGTTATCTAATTTGATTTGCAGACATGGAATCTTATTTGAGGATAAGTGAAGATAATAATTTAAAAGATTGTTCAATTGTGAATTAAGTAATAATTGTATAGGAGTAGATTGATGAACCCTAAGGTTCAACATATTTCTCTAATCGTTAACAACAGTTCATTACTCGCTTTTAATTTATTGTTTACTTTTGATATTATTAGAATTATAAAACAAACCAACTCAATTTTCCCAACTCAAAATAAACAACTATAGAACGGCAGTGATATTACCCAATCCCTGTGGATACGATATATTACCGAAAATATTTACCCACAAATACTTTCAACAAATTGAACTGGGAGTACATAATTAAATAAAAAAAACAGAAAATTTGAACAATTCAAAAATAAATAGCATTATAATATACACCAAGGAAAATATCTGGTGAGTTTTGATCTCAATAAAAAGTTTTGTTTTGGACCATCAACCATAAAATTTGGTGATGTGTTTTCTCTTTGACCTATTTTAGAAAGTAGGGGAGCATTCATATAATCTAAATACAGGTTGACCTCCAAGTTGGGGAGAGTCACATTCAAAAGAAGAGTAAGTACATGTGGTAATTGGTGAAAGATTAAAGAAGTCGTAGCTTGAAAAAAAAAAAAGAGAAAATTGATGGAAAAAGAACAACGTTTGAATATAACGGTTGTTGAAAAAAAAGTGAAAACGAAAAACCAAGCTACGAATGGAAAAAGATGAACGGGTAAGAGAATTAAAGTTATAGAGAAGAAGGAAGGAGTTATGATTTGGATGCTACCCTAGATTAGGAACACCCCTTGACTATCTTCTTTTCTTTGAATCTTAAACCACATTACAACCCGAGAAAGACCTTCTGATTCTCAGATTCCACAAGACTTGATGCTGACAATTTGGTGAACGTATGATATGGATCTTTGTTGATTTAATTGTTTGGATGAGTGTTTAACCCCTCTTTTATTCATCATACTTGTTGATGAGAGTGATTAGTGCTGGTTCAAGCAACTGTGTAGTGTTTTGAACTTCTGGAGGTAATTTGCTTTCAAAGTTTGTTTCATGTGTATATTCTGAGTTTGCAGGTAGAAGAGGAGTATTTGACTTAGTTATTGGATTGAACCACTTGAGAAAACCCTTTTTGAAAAACTTGTTGCTTGATTGTCGGTAAACTTTGCTGGAGGTAAGTAATTTTGTTTAGGGACAAACAAAACTCTAAGTTGGGGAGAGTTTGTTAGGAGTAAATTAATGGTAAATTCATGTGTTAATATAAGTGATTTCTTCTCTAAACTAATGCAAATTGTGATAAATCCATAGGTTTTTATTAAGAATTGAACTGAACAAGTTTAGTTCGTGCGTAAAGCAAATCGAATCACTTGTGGGTGTTATTGTTGCAGGTTTAGAGCTGAATTGAAGCTTGAGAAGAACATGAGGAGGAAAGAGAGCTGGAAGTCTCAAAGGCAGA